>NW_014577234.1:170071-188372 GCF_000485595.1 Priapulus caudatus
GATGGAGAGGAGGATCGAGAGAGAAATGAGAGCGACGAGAGTGGGAGAGAGAGAGATGGAGGAACAGGAGGAGAGAGAAGAAAGAGAGAATGAGAGAATGGAGAGATGAGAGATTGAGCGATTGTGCTCAGAAACCGCGATGAGAGAGGAATGAGAGAAGATAGGATAAGTGAGAGAGAAAGAAGAGGAACGGGAGAGGGAGAGAGGAGAGAGAGAGCGAGAACGGAAGCAGCGAGAGAAGAAAGAAAAGGAGGCTGAGAAGAGAGAGAGACACGGAAGAGAGAGGGAGCGAAAGAGAGAGAAACAGAGAACGAAAAGAGGGAGAGAGACGAGAAACGACAGAGAGAGAGAGAGACACGAAAGACCTAGGAGACGGAGAGAGAGAGAGGAAATGAAAGATCGAAGAGCAGAGACGGAGTGAGAGAGGAGAGAGATGAGAGAAGATGAGAGAGACTCGAGAGAGAGAGAAGAGAGAAGAGAGACTAGTGAGACGAACCTTCCTTGAAATTCCTTCAGTTTCCGTCCGAGATTTTAAATCGCGGACCTCGTAGAAAGCGATATCCTCCGCTATGCATCGCGCACCTACACGCTATACTACTAACCTACTACTACTCACCTACTACCATACGATACACCTACTACCACTACTTACTAACTATTACCATAACTACTACACCTTACTACTACTAACTACTACTACTTATACACTATACTACCACTACACTACCAACTATACCACTACTACATACTCCACTTACTACGACAATACTACTACACTACTACACTATACCTACACCTAACCCATGATGTTTTCTACGACTGATATAAGCAGGAACAGGATTCTCACCTCGACATTCGAGTCTTACACTCGTGTGTTCACTGCAACGTGTGCGCGTTTGTTTGCGGCGCCACGTGAGAGAAAGAGAGAGAGAGAGAGAGAGAGGAAGAGAGAGACGGAAGAGAGGAGACGAGAGACAGAGAGAGAGAGACCGAGCCTCGCCCGAGACTATGACGGCCAGAGAAGAGAGAGAAGAGAAGGACCGAGGGGGAGGGAGGAGAGGGAGGAGGGAGAGAAGAGAAAGACAGAGAGAGAGGAGAGAGGAGAGAGGAGAGATCGAGGAGCGAGCGCGGAGAGAGAGACGGAACGAGAGAGAGACGAGAGAAGCGAAGACGATGGAGGAAGAGAAGAAGAGAGACCGAGGGGGAGAGCGAGAGGAGGAGAGAGCGATGAGAGAGATAAAGAGGAGAGAGCGAGGGAGGAAGAAAGAGGAAAGCATACGAGCGGCAAAGAGAGAGAAGAAGATGAGAGAGAGAAGAGAGCGAGGAAATGATGACCAAGCCTGAAAAGAGGAGATAAGAGAAACGAGGAGAGAGAGAGGAAGTAGAGAGAAAGACGAGCGAGAAAGCAGAGAGACGGGGTGGACGAAGAGAGAGAACGAGAGAGAGAGAGAGGAGATGAGGACAGAGGACGAGAGAGAGAGAGGAGAGAGAGCGATGCGAGAAAGATATATTTATATATCATTATATTTATTATATATATATAATATATAGGGTAGTACCTGTGATCGTATGTGTGGGGCGCGGTCTGTGCGGATCGACGTCTGCTAGGCTGCTCTTACTGTTATAGAGTGACATCGCCAGCTGTTAGCCGTCCTTACGCTTCATTTACCCTCCGTGTCGTTAACGTCTGCTAAGCCGGGGATCGTACGCTAGTATATATGTATATGCGTGCGTCGTGCGTGTGTGCGTGCGTTGCGTGCGTGCGTGAGTGGTGCGATGTCCGTGCCGTGTTGTGCGTGCGTGCGTGCGCCCAAGGCGAGCCACCGCGTGTGTGTGCTGTGTGATGTGTGTGGGTGTCGTATGTGTGTGAGGTAATGCGTGCATGCATGCGTGTGCTTGTGTGGGGTACGGTGCGTGTGTGTGTTGCTGTCTCGCGTGCGACAAGCGTGTAGATCGTGCGTGCGCGTTGACGTGTGCGTGCGAGCTAGCGTAAATTGACGTGCGTGCGTGCGCGGATGCCGTGGCGGCGCGTTGCGTGTGGTATATGCAGCAACTCTTCCAGGATCACGAATGTATTCATGCATTACTTATCCGATCGCCAGTGCTATATGTTACTACTTGCTTCCTGCGGAACTAGAAAGCCGAAGCTGCGCGCGCCGCGCGCGACGTAGCGTGCCGTGCGTGTGCACGTGCGGGTGTATGCGTGCGCGTGTTTATGTGTCTATGGATCACGCGAACGCAGGAAAAACATCGCCGCCGACACACAAGCACGGCCGTGTGTTCGTCCGTCTGCTCGACCCGGTGATCGCATCACGTGTCATCGCCGTGATGATGATGCTAGCGCATGCAGACGAACGAGTTCGGGGTACGGACTCTCCGGACTGCTGCTGGATTACTATTATCCGTTACAACCCCTACAACTAACCTGCGGAGTGACGCGGAAAGATATAAGACGAGGGGGACGCTGCCGCACGCATGCACGTATAGGCAGACGAAGTTGCCCCACATAGTGACGATGTTCGTGTTTCGGAATGCCGTAGATCTTTTTCGCCGGAAAAAAACACAATTCGTTAGGTTAACCTACGAAGACATATGAGACAAGTGTAGAGGGACTTCGCATGCACGTATAGGCAGGTGACGTTGCCCCACATAGTGACGATGTTTGTGTTTCGGAATGCCGTGGACCTTTTTCTCAGGAAAAAATACAATTCGTTAGGCTAACCTACGCGGACATATAAAAGACAAGTGGTGTGTGGAGACTCTGCCTCAAGCACGTATAGGCATTCGTTAGGTTAACTTACGAGGACATATAAGACAAGACAGTGTAGAGCGACTTCGCATGCACGTATAGGCAGGTGGCGTTGCCCTGCCGATGCATGGCTTGTGTTTCGGAATATCGTGGATTTTTCTCTCAAGCAAAATTACAATTCGTCAAGCTAACCTACGAGGTGGCACGGAGAGGTATAAGACAAGTGTACGGGGACAGCCGCATGCACGTATAGCAGACGATATTGCCCCTATAGACAGTGACTGTGACGATGTACGCATGTGTTATGGGATATCGAGGACAGGTCGGTGGGCAGTTCCTAGCCGTGAAGTTGCTGCCATCGACGCATTTATCCCTAGAGGGAGGCAAGCAACAGCCAGGAAGGCTAGGTGAGTGATGATATTATAGGCCTATATATATATATTTATTTATTTATTTATAGCAGCAATATAGTTTATATAGTGATATGTAGGTGAAGTGAGTCGTAGTTACTAGATTTCCGTGTGGGAATCATATTTAGACTGTATCTTACTATAAATTAAGGAATTTCTGTCTGTGTGTCCGGCTATACGTTTCCGCACCGCTCAACGGAACCTCACTAAACTTGGTCGGAACATTCTACAGATCATGACACGTTGCATGGGCAATTTTTTTTCACAGTTTTATTTTTTTCACATTCCACGTTCAAAAACATGGTGGGAAATTTTTGCACCGCGCGCTCTAATGAAAACAAACCGCGCCACCTATCGGATCTTATATGAGTTAATATATTGTTTTAACACTTTTAATTTTTTTTTTTTATAGAAATAAATATAAACATACACGGCAGTGTCTACGGCAGTGGTAACGGGCAGTGTCTAGTATAGAACAAGTTTACATTAAAAGAAGTTGAAAAGTTGCAAAAATATAGAGTTCTGTGTGACATGCAACTGATATTGCTGTATTGTATCGTATTTGAATTTCATACGATAAAAGTTCAGAGATAAGATAACTGTCGTGAGAAACGACGACTGAAGTGAAAATGGGCGATCATTGCTATAGATTGAGCCTGTTCTGCTAGCATCTACGACAAATACGACATACGCATATACGCTCTCCTATGATACTATTTGTCATATAGGAAGATTCTTTCTATGCCAAATATTATTGTATGTGTTGTGCGCATCATAGGAGTTTAGGAGCGCTATTATGAACGCAAGCAGTGAATTTCAGCTGTAAAGCGGAACGAAGTTGACTCGCCAATATTTGTCATAGAAAGAATCTTCCTATGACAAATAGTGTCATAGGAAAGGGTATATATGCGTATGTCGTATTTGTCATAAATGCAAGCAGAACATGTTGATAGATTCAACGGTCCAATAGACCGCTGTCATAAGAACAATAAATAGTCATGACTATACGTCACCAGTCTAAAACCTTATAAGATTTGCAACGCTTTTTATAACGTTTCGTGTATGAAAGTTTGGATATTTTAGTCTAATAATGTCGTAATCATTTATGACGTTCCTGACAACGCGCCACTAGAATATTCCATTCGTCATTTGCTGATAAACCTCACGATAAATGAAACAAGTGCATTGGATTTCGTTGAAAACGATGAATTCATATTTGTCTTGTGCTAAATCCAAGAAATTAACTTACTATCGAAATTTTCGATAGTAAGTTAATTTCTTGGATTTAACACAAGATAAATATGAATCAAGAGTACATAATAGGAGATTATTATATCTAGATTATTATTATCTCCTATTATGTACTCTTGATATGAATTCATAGGCCTCACGATGTTCTAACATGAATTCGACGCTGACTTTTCAATGCTTGAAGTAAAATAAACAATGAAAAACTTTAGAAGCAGTTTGAACAAATCGAATTTCTTTTGCTTTTAAGAACCGGCCAGCAGGTGGAACCTCTACGATGTGCGACCCCGTACCGGATGTGTGGCTGCAACGGTGAGTCGATATGTCTTCTTTTTTCTCGAATTCGACGTTTGTTTCTTGTCACCTGCGTAAAACGAGTGCAGAGGAGTCTTTCAGTCTCCTGTAACATAAACAATCTCTCCCGTCCTGCATTGACAGTGGAAGTTGGTTGTCTACCACGTTCGCGCACGTGTTGTATGTCGATATTTGTGTGAGAAAAATTAATATTATTCCGCGACACGTATTTGCGTTTGGTGGACTACACAGTGACGCTGTCTTCCCACAGATGGCGCTGAAGCGTTGTACTATATAATTCATAACGGGGATATAGTTGTAATAATATTTCCATAGATGGCGTTGAGGTGAGGTTTCTCTACACCCCACTCAAAAGCACTGAAAATATGCGATATTTTGCTCTACTCTACGGAAGGAACGGAATAAGTAATCTGAACGTATTCCTATTTTATGCAAAAATTGATTTCTCTGAGGACTAGCTGGTATATAAGATCAGTGATGCGAACACAGTTGCAATGGAACCCGAGGCACTGTGATGTTTAATTATTTAGTGACATATAAAACACATAAGCGCATATAAAAAGATGAATTTTATATGAATACACATTTAGAATAGCTTATTTTCATATATATATATATATATATATATATTTATTTATTTATTTATACACGTTTATGCGTTGTTTACGTGCACTGCTGCGGACAAGCTGTTGCGCAGTTGTAGTAAAAGGTAAAACGAACACGCGCATCACAAACAACTCCCGCACCGCATTCGACAAGCGTCAACATGCGTCTAGGTGAATCATATAGGGTGGCTCGTCGAACGAACAGCGGTGACGAAACACGGTGACACCCACACCCACACACACACACACACGTAGCAGCTAGAATAACACTGACATGATTACGATACAAACACACACGCGCGCGCACGCACGCACGCACGCGACGCGACGCACACATACACACACACAAACTCACCACCACACATACACACACATACAGCACACTCACACACACGGACACACACAACACACACACACACACACACACACACTCACCGACAAAACACCTCCCCTCACCACACACGCACCACACACGTCACCCACACACCCCCCCCCCCACACACACACAAGCAACCACACACACACAACACACCACACACACACACACACACACCCACCCACACTGCCCCCCGCCCACACACACGGACACACACAGCACCACACACCACCACACACCACACACACAACACACACACACCAAACACAAACACCTCCCCCCCACAACACGAGGACAAGGACGATGACGGCAGCACACACTCGCACCCACCACTCCACACCCCCCACCACACACACGCTACATACACATGACACACAGCACAACGGCAGCACACACACAACACACAATCACACAGGCCACGACAACACACCAAACACAACCACGCTCCCCGCCACACAACACGCACAGGCACAACACTCAAGATAGACTCCACCTACACACTCCCGCCCTCCCCACACACACAACGCACATAGCACACACACACAACACACGCACATACACACACATCACCACACACACCCACACACACACACACCACACACACACCACCGTCCCCCACACGACACACACGGCACCCACTCGGCCCTAGACCCCCCCCCCCCACACACACGCACACACACCACAAGCCACACACACACACACACACACACACAGCACACACACACCACATATATATATACATATATAATATAGTAGACAAATTACTCTCGCGTCCGCTGTATATATGAATTACATTAATGAATAGTGTCACAAGTTATGCAGTTAAAGTGTTTAATAATGCATCGACGATATGGGAGGTCACAATTAGGCATAATTGGTAGAGAGGCGTCGGAGCGACACCTGTCGCTGCTCATGCAGAGATACACCCCTCGCTTCAATCGAATAGAGATCATAGCGATGTATGCAGCATGTGTATATCATGCCTTGCTAATTAATATATTCATGCAGCAGCGCGAGGCGTCAGCTGGTGGCAAAATGTAGCAATTAATGTCGAAAAAGATAGTACGACGGGGAGAGAGAGTGTGAAAGAAAGGGAGAGATAAAGCAAAGTAGAGAGGGAGACAGAGTGTGTGAGCGAGAAAGCGCGAGAGGAAGAGAGAAAGAGAGAGAAAGAGAAAAGAGAGAGGAGAGAGAGGAGAGAGAGAGAGAGAGAGAGAGAGAGAGAGAGAGAGAGTAAGAGAGAGAGAGAGAGAGAGGAGTAAGACAGAAAAAGAGAGAGAGAGAGCGCGAGAGAAGAGAGAGAGAGAGAGAGAAAAGAGAGAGAGAGAGAGAGAGAGGGGAGAGAGAGTAAGACAGAGAAAGAAGAGAGAGAAGCGAGAGAGAGAGAGAGCGAGAGAGACGAGAGATAGAGAGAGAAGAGAGAGAGAGAGAAGAAAGGGAGAGAGAGAGAGAGAGAGAGAGTAGGGAGAAGAGGCGAGAGAGAGAGAGAGAGAGAGCAGAGAGAGAGAAGAGAGAGACAAGACAGACACAGAGAGCGGAGAGAAAACAGAAGAAAAACAAAGAGAGAGAAAGAGAGAGAGAGAGAACAGAGAGCGAAGTACAATACAGATGGAAAGAGGTACCCGTTGTGGAAGGCAATCTACTCAGATCTCTATCATCTACCGCAAAAAATGATCGAATTCGCGCTAGAAATTCTCCGAATGAACTAGTTACCGTATCAACGCGAGCGCAATCAAGCGACGAGACCTGGCACCATGTTAACACCTCCTGGTCACTGCGTTATCTCGCGCTCAAGCGCTGAAAGCAGCACATTCATCACGCGTTGTTAGTCGTGAGAGAAGGCTATGATCGCGTTGCGGCTTTTATCGCTGTAAACAACTTTGCTGATTGAAAAGCCTGAGACCCAATATCTATCGCATAATGTTGTGAGATTCCATCACAAACTGGATACAAGATTCCGCAGACGGGAGCCCAGAGTTTCTTCCGTCATATAATCAAAGAGGCGTATAGTACGTATAAAACCGAATAAGGTAGCAGTTAATATACGTTACATGAATTACGACATTACATTTTAAATAACATTTTACAACACGAGCTATTTGTGTAAGATCATATATTAGAACCGTAAGAATTGTATACAAACTTTAGTATGCAAACAGAATAAATACATTTAATATAAAGTGATATAAATTTATACATTACATTTATAACGGCATATTATATGAAAGCTATTACGGAAATTATATATTAGATCGTTAGAATTGTTATAAGCAGATATTTCGTAGCAATTGCGAAGACAGCGCGACAAGTGGACGCATATTGGCAACAACGCATCTATGGGAATGCGCAGAAAGACATGCACGAATCGCAGTGGCCGTTGATGAATGCGGTGATTGATTACGCTCATGACGCGTGAGAGGTTAAAACAATCTATCAAAACATACGCCGTGCTTCGTGCCTAATTTTCTATGTGACGGCTTCATCACTAAAATCAAGAGGTGGCTAGACGAGGTGTGTATTCGATTACATCTTATATCATCATCTGCTAGTGACCCTCGCGCTGTCGGCGAGTGGTGTGTGCGTGGTGGTTGTGTTTGTGTGTGTGTGTGTGTATGTGTGTGCGTTGTGTGTGCGTGTGGTATGTGTGTGGTGTGTGTGTGTGTGTGTGTGTTGTGTGTGTGTGGTGTGCGTGTGCGTGTGCGTGTTGCGTTTCGTGTGACGTGTGTGCGTGTGCGTGTGTAGTGTGCGTGGCGTGTGCTGCGTGTGTGTGATGATGTGTGTGTGTTGTGTGTGTGTGTGTGTGTGTGGGTGTGTGTATGTGCTGTGGTGTGTGGTGTGTTGTGTGTGTGGTGTGTGTGTGTGTTTAAGTGTGTGTGTGTGTGTGTGTGTGTGTGTGCGTTGTGGTGTGGCGTGTGTGTGCGCTGTGTGTGCGTGCGTGCGGTGTGTATTGCGTCTGTGCGCGCGCTTAGTTGAGTGATGCGCAAGTGTGTGTGTGTGTGCGGTGTGTGTGTGATGTGCTGTGTGTGTGGTGCATGATGTATGTGGTTGTGTGTGGCGATTGTATGTGGCGTCGTGCGCGGCGGCGCGCGGTGTATGCATGGTAGTGTGTGCTGTGCGGTGGTGGCTAGCGACTTGCGACACAAAGCGGCGAGACGCGCGGAAACCGTTCGCTGCAATCGGGCATCTGTGTGTGTGTGTGTGTGTGTGTGTGTGGTGGTGTGTGTGTGCTGTGTGCTGTGCTACAATATGGCGAGCCGATGCGATGTAGTCGTCGAACGATAGCACGAATACTTCACCAATACTACCGTCAACCCACTACTTCTCAATCCACAGTTCCATTAGTTGTGTCCACTGTCAACGATAGTTTCCTCTTTCGTCGATACACACACGCAACCTGTGCAATCGACGACGTGACCTGATTCACTCTGCCGTCGTCGGCACGTCCGCCGCACGTTGGAGGCAATCCAATCGAACGCCTTGCCGACGACGACGACGCCTTTGGAGACATCGCTAAAAGACCGTTCTCGTACGAAAGCCTGGATTCGGTGTGTAATCTCGGGCGCGCAGCCGATATTTTGCTGTGCGACTGCATGAGCGTTGCGCGGGAGAAATTGTTATGTGAGCTATAGATCTAATGTGTGCATGCTCGTATGGCTGCAATCAATAAGGCGTGCCGCAGTCGTGAATTGAGAGGGCGATAGCGAGGCGAAATAGGGAGGGCGTCGCAGTTCATACACGTGT
Source organism: Priapulus caudatus (assembly GCF_000485595.1). NCBI lineage: Eukaryota > Metazoa > Priapulida > Priapulimorpha > Priapulimorphida > Priapulidae > Priapulus > Priapulus caudatus. Next base: position 179,516 of record NW_014577234.1, read on the forward strand.
GTGTACATTGGGCGGGTACCTTCACGCCCGCGTGCACATACATACATACACACGCGCAGTCGAACGCGCGCACACGTACATGCCACAACGCACATAACACGTGCACAACGCGCAGCGGCCCGCACATACGTGAACAACCGAAACACGAACGCAACCAACGCTCACCGCGGCGCCGACGCAGTACGCACAACAGCGAGCACACCGCGCTAACGCACCTACGTAAGCACACACCACCACAGCAGGCCACGCCAGCGCACGTACGCTCGCCTCGGTTGCCTGCAGGCACGCCACAGTGCACACGCACGACACACGACGCACGCAGCACGCACGCGTATCAGTTATGAAGCAGTCAGGCTAATATACGTGGGCCCGTTACATCGTAAAGTTAATAGCCTAAAGTTAATGGCCTACGATAACACTTACGCTAATGCTAATGGTTGCGAGACTAGCGTTGACAGAAACACATCCGCAGCTTATTAGAAAACTTACGATAACAGGAACTCATCACAAGGTGCTGATTGCGATGAGAATCAATTACAATTCAAAGTTCCATACACATTTATGTGTACATATCACTAGTATTTTATGCATATTATGATGCGCTGAACCACATATAAATATATTTGATGAAAAACGACTGGTTCATGAATATTATTCTGCAGCAACAAGACAATTCTCACATGTACGCGCGAGACGCGGATCGTGGCAGCGTGCGAAAACGCTTTAGAACACGAGAACAAATCATACGCCATTTGTAGAGTGTATTCGTTTGTGTTTTATTAGGGCGGTAGATAATTAAATGATTTTGACGTTTTTTCAAGAAAAACCACATTTTGATTTAATTATTATGAAATATAATATCACTATATATCTGTAATTCGTAGTGTAAATGTGTTATTTTTCAACTTAATATTAAAGTTACGAGAGGCGTCTGCGGCTCTCCGTAATGTTAAGAGGTATTCTGGCGAGGATTTTTTCGTTCTGCGTAATTTGCGAATGTTTCTGTCACGGTTTTACGAGTGGAGTTAATGTTAAGAACTAATGTAAGACTATTTTGTTCTGACAACCCAGGCCCCCAGATATAGCTATTTGCCGTAACGAGGATCGATGGCGGAGAATTAGCCGCGCGCATGCAAAACGACGGCGACGCAACACCTTGACTGACAACACCTGACTGACTCCGACATTCACGACAACAACGCCGCCGACGACGAAGCTGACGATAACGACGACGACGTAGAAACGACGACAAACGGACACCGTCGACGACACCTGCCAGCCGCCGACGACGACGACGCACGCGCAAGTAAAGAAATTCTACGCGGCCTATCTATGGCGCTCGCGTCGAAGCGCCGACATTGGTATCGGGCATTTCACTCAGCGTTCGTCCCAACTTTCCTTTCGCTCTCGTCGCGGCGCAGTGATCAGTACGCACGAGCGCGCTGCATCATAATGCACGTAGCAAATCGGCTATCCGTCGGCTGGGTATCGATTTACAACGACGACCCGGTGTCGCTTCATAATCCATTTGACGGCCATCAGTGATAGCGACATGTGCGCAGCCGTTTGAACAGATCATCCTTGTTACGGTCGCAGACGACCGAATTGCGTTATTAGGTGTGTGTTTTATGTGTGTGTGTGTGTGTGTGTGTGTGTGTGTGTGATTGGTGTGCGTGGCGTGTGCGTGGTGTGTGATGTGTGTGTGTGGCGTGTGGCGTGTGTGTGTGTGTGTGTGTGTGTTGTGCGGTGTGTGTGTGTGCTGTGCGCGTGCGTGTGCGCATGAATGTATCGTGCCGGTGTGCCGCGCGCGTGCGCGTGTATGCAATGTGCGGGTGTGCCGTGTGCGTGTGTGTGTGCGAGTGACGTTGTGCGTGTGCTGTGGCGTGTGCGTGTGCTGCGTGTGTGCGTGTGTGCGTGTGTGCGTGATGCGTGTGCGTGGTGGCGGTGTGGTATATATGAGATATATATATATGGTGTGGTGGGGTGGGGTGAATGAATAATGGAGATGCTGGCCATGTCAAACTCGTTAGTCTCGTTACTAGTTGCGCTGGAGGCTGCTAACTTATCACGACTACTGAGTGGCGAGAGTATTGGCCGAGTGTTGGCGAGTGTATGGCGACGTTGGCAGTGTTGGCGAAGTGTTGGCGAGTTTGGCGATGTTGCTGTGGGCGAGTATTAGTGGCTGCTGTGAGTGGTGTTACATTATAGATATGAGATGCTAATGTCATGCTGCTGCCTGCTGCTGCTGCCTACTTTTGGCTGCCTAGCTTGCTGCTGGGCTGGCTGCTGCTGCTCTGCTGCCCCTGGTGCTTGTTTTAGAGGTTCGCTGATGCTTCTTGCTGCAGCTGGGTGTTGTTGTTGGTTTTGTTGTGTTTTTGTTGCTGCTGCCTCCGCTCTAAATCTGGCTGCTGTGAACTGTTGTATTGCTACCTAGCTGTTACTGCCTACTGCTTCTGCTATGCTTTCTAACTGTTGCTATTGCTACATAACTGCTGTTTGTTTGCTATCTGCTGTTGGCTGCTTTCTAATCTTTGCTATTGCTGCTGCTGCTGCTGATGCTGCTGCTGCTCTGCTGCTAGCTTGCTGCTGCCTACTGCTATGCTACTGCTACTGCTACTGCTACTGCTGCTGGGCTGACTGCAATGCTACTGCTTACTAGCTACTTGACCTGACTGCTACTTGGTATGCTACGCTACTACTGACTTCCCTAGCTACTGCTACTGCCTGCTGGCTGCTGCAGCTACTAGCTGCTACTGCTACTACTGCTGCTGCTACTGCTGCTGCTGCTATCTGCTGGTGCCTGCTGCTGCGCTGCCTACTGCACTGCTACTGCTACTAATGCTACTACATACTCACTCTACTACTGTATGCTACTGCTGGCTGCTCGCTATACTGCTACTGCTGCTAGCTACTGGCTAGCTGCTGCAACTTTCTGCTGGCTGCTAACAATTCACCCCATGCTGCTATTGCTGCTGCTACATTTCATCCTGCTGCTATTACTGATCGTTGCTGCACAGTTTAATGGCTGCTAAATGCAGCTAGCATGGAGATACGCGCGGCAGGCGTTCGTTCTCGGCGCTTCCCCGGCGGCGAACTATCGGTCTCAGTGCTCTGCGCTCAGCAGCAGGCACGCAACATCGCAGGCAGCAGGCCGCAGCCAAGCAGCGAGCCGCAGAGTGCGTGTGCGGCGTGGCGGCAGATGCACGGACGCGGGGCCGACACGCAGCGCAGTTACGGAAGCAGCGCGCGGCCGAGGCGAAAGAGAAGCCGAGAGCGAGAGAAAGCGAGGCAGAGAAAGAAAGAGGAGAAGAGAAAGGAGGGAAGAGACAAGCAGAGAGACGGAAGAGAGAGACAGAGATGTAGAAGAGAGAGGAGAGAGAGAGACGAGAGGAGAGAGGAGAGAGAGAGATGAGAGAGAGAGACAGGAGAGAAGGGTCGAGAGAGGAAGAGAGAGCTAAAGAGAACAGAAGAGGAGAGAGAGAGAGAGAGAGAGAGAGAGAGAGAAGTAGAAGAAGAGAGAGAGAGAGAGAGAGAGAGAGAGAGAGAGAGAGAGAGAGAGAGAGAGAGAGAGAGAGAGAGAGAGAGAATACGGCGGTTGCGATAGGTGCGGGTTTCGTTCGGTATTCTTCGGGTGACACTAGCGCTTTGCGGAGACGTCCGGTGATACGTGGCACTGTCGTCATCGTCGTCGTCGTTGTGGTTAATGGTGTCGTCGTCGTAATCGTCGTTGTCATCTTCGACGTCGTCGTGGTTACTGTGCTTAGAGGAAGCTGCGGAAGCCAGGAGTGGTCGCAGGAGGCAGGAGGGCGTTTGCTCTGTCTCTCGCCGGGGCACTCTCGCTTAACGTCGACATTTCATCCGAAATTTTCATCCAGACCCGGTTTGTACGCATACACATATATACGTTATAAACATATTCGCGTGTTTTTTTTCCCGCAGACGCATCGCACGCGTGCATAGCGCTTTGTGCGAATGTATTGGCAGAGAGATCTGCGTTGGAATTGCGTTTACGTACCGGCTTCGAGTTTTCCTTCGTCCCCCCTCCCCGCGCACCCTTTACTGCGTTTTCCCACTTTTGCTTTCTCGCGTGCGCAGTTCCACTCATATCAGGGAAATTTCCATCGCAAAAGCCGGTTCAGCGACGAAATTCAAATCACAGTTTAATTCGTAGCGGTGTCACTCGCGGCTCCGTGTATCAAAGCCGTGGCCGCGTCGAATCTTTGATCGGGCAGCGCGCGCTTACGGCTGAATCTCTAGCGAGGAAGCTAGGATCGGATAGATAGATATCGGCGCGCGCTTCGTCCAATCTACGGAGCGATCTCGTTAATTGTATTTCCGCTGCGTAATTGTTGTTGGATTGTATGAATTACGCGTCGCTTCCGTTGTCATAACAACGTTTGCTATTCGGGAGTCTCTCAGCGGTGTTTAAATTGCAAACGTAATCGTGTGAGGGAGGAAGGCAGCGAGTGCTTTTGTGGGTGCGTTGGTGGTTATTGGTTTTTGTTGCGGCGGTGGTGGTGGTATTAGAGTTAGTAGTAGTGTTTATGGTGGTGGTTGTGGTGGCGTGTTAATCATAGAAGGGAGAGGGGGGGAGGGTGATGCGCGAGAGAGCGAGGAGGAGAGGGAGACAGATAAACAGGCAGTGAGGTAAATAGATGGATAGATAGATAGATAGATAGATAGATAGATAGATAAGATAGATGATGATAGATAGATAGATTTGCATAGATAGATAGATAGATAGATAGCATAGATAGATAATAGATAGTAGATAGATAGATAGATAGATAGATAGATAGATAGATAGAGAGATAGAATAAATAGATATATATATATAGATAGCATAGATAGATAGTAGGTAGATTAGATAGATAGATAGAAGATAGATGATAGATAGATAAATAGATAGTAAGATAGATGCATAGATTTAGATAGTAGATAGATGAGATAGTAGTAGAATAGATTAGATAGATAATAGATAGATAGATAGATAGAGGGAGATAGATTGATAGATAGGTATATATATATATATATATATAAATATATATATACTATATATGATAGTAGATAGATAGATAGAGGAGATAGATAGTAGACAGATAGTGATAGATAGATAGTAGATAGTAGATTAGATAGATAGATAGTAAATGGATAAACTAGAATTGATAGATGTAGGATAGTAGATAGATAGATAGATGGATAGATAGATAGATAGATAGACTAGATAGATAGGATAAGATAGATAGATAGATAGATAGATAGATAGATAGATAGATAGATGAGATAGATAGTTAGAGTAGAAAGAATTTAGATAGATAGATAGATAGATACGATAGATAGATAAGATAGATAGATAGCATAGATAGATAGATAGATAGATGAAGTAGATAGCATGTTAGATAGAAAGATGGATAGCTTAGAGGGAGAGGAGGGAACGAGGTGACAGCAAGCTAAAGGGCCGACGTAGGCGTCTGCCGCGCGCACTCGCGGCTCTGCTGCGCGCGAGAGAGGAGAGGAGAGAGAGGGAGGCGCGCAGTAGGTACTATAGTAATGGTAAATGTGCCATTAGACCTTTTGCATTACGGGTCATCCATTGTATTAGTGCAATGTCACATCATGCTGGCACCGCGCTATATATCCAATGCAGATTTCACAGACTCAATTTAATGTATAATATATATATATATATATATATATATATATACATACATACATCCATAGGAATGAATGAAACACTCTTGATATTGCGATAGCTTGCTGACACACGCACGCACGCACGCACGCACGTACGCACGCATGCACGCGCAAACACACGCACCCACGCACGCACGCGCGCACGCACGCACGCACACATGCACGCGTACACACACGCGCACGCACGCACGCACGCACGCATGCACGCGCACACACACGCACGCATGCACGCGCACACACACGCACGCACGCATGCACGCGCGCACGCATGCAGCTGCGGCGGCGGCGGCGGCGGCGGCAGCGCGTCATTTGAATTGATTTACGACGGAAGAGTCGGTCAGTAGCACAGAACCGACGGCAGCGACTTCCTGCTTATTTAACACCGCCTGCCTGCTGGCTGGCTGTCTGACTGTCTGGCGGACACATCTCGCTAGCCTGTCTGCCTGCCTGCTGGCTGGTCGACACATCTCGCTAGCATGCCTGCCAGGATCGCAGGTCGAGTGTCAAGGGATTTAAGCTGCATTAGCTGGAACATAGGAGGCAGCGCGCGGCGGCGGCGGCGGCGGCGGCGGCGGCGGGGGGGGGGTAGGTGTTCCTATACAGACAGGGGTACGGTGGTCGGTAAATGTACGTGAAAGTCGATAACGGATAATATGTATATATATCTCTTACATAAAGGGCGAGTCTGTTTTTGTGTCTGTCTGTCTGTCTATCTCCCCCCCCCCCGTAAGAGGTCACCCCCAACACCATATATATTCTTAATCAGCATGTCGCCACGACGATTTTAGACCAAAAAAATCAAAACAATACAAAAAATAAAGAAATGTCAAATTACAATTAAAATTATTTATTATTTTAATAAATGTCTGCGCGGTGGCGCTATATACCCTCCTACTGCATCGAGTGCGAATTTTCGCGGTGTTGTTCGCATTTTTACCGGTATTTTTGTAGCTGTATTGTCGAATTACAGCGACAATAAACAAATTATTAGCTTCGAAGGAGATACGAAAGCGTCGTAGACGACTACCATATAGGTATAAATGCTGAAATTGCTGCTTATTTTCGTATTTTCGAGTGTTTCTTATTCATCTCCTACAATAAATCGCCGGATCTATCTGTCTGTCTGTCTTCTCGAGACCAGTAAGAGGTGACCCATGAGGTATATTCTCAATCAGCATGACGCGACGACCATTTTAGGCCAAAAACAATTTGCACAAAAAGGCCAAAATAAGAGGAAAAAAACAAACAACAGATTTCCCCCAAAAAAATACTAGCGCAGCAAAAAAGTTAACAGCAATCCTAGCACTCGACTATACACTGCAGCAAAAAAGTCAAGACGAATCTTAGCGCAGCAGAAAAGTAAACAGCAATCCTAGCGCTCAACTATAGTCAGGCTCAAAATCAGGCAATCGCATAAAATGCCGAAACGGAAGCGATCGTCTTTCGGCAGTTCAACTGCAAGGTCAAAGAAACTGGCCCATCAAACAGCACGCTCTGCAGAGAATGCCGAACAGCGCGAACTCTGCCAAACAAGTGATGCCGCAACCCACCAGAGGTCACGCGCACAGGAGAGTGCACAACGGCGAGAACTCCGTCAAAGAAGTGATGCCGCAACCCACCAGAGGTCACGTGCAGAGGCAATGAGGGCCAGGCAACATACTGACGACAACATTTCATGGCTCAACGCAGCGTTCTCCTACGACCTCAACAAAGACTACACCTCCAACCCAAAGGTCTTCATTGGCAGGATGGATAACATCTGCAGACACTGCTCTGCCAAGAAGTGGCCAGGGGAAGCTCCAGGCATGTGCTGCACAGAAGGCAAAGTAAAGCTGGAGGCCCTCTAAATGCCACCACAGATCCTCAGGTAGCTGCTCTCACAAGACAGCCCACGTGCCAAGCACTTCAGAAACAACATCTGGAAGTACAACGCGGCACTCCTTGGTTCTCTGAAGATGGCAACACCAAGAATGTTGTGTACCAAGAAGCGCTGCAGAACTGCACACAAGTGAAATTTTTGGGACAGATTTATAAAATCAGAATAAGGTCAGTAGGCCCCTACAGCCGTCATGGCAGACTAAATTCTAGCTCTTTTTTCCTTTATCCCGGGCATCGCCGTGTAGCCCAGCTAGTATATATATATATGAGCAAATAAAAACCGAGGGTAAATTATTGGATGCGCTGAAGAACATCCGTCGCAGACAGTCTTTGGTTTCAAATAACGCGCGCGAGGCTCTTATATAAATCATACAATGGTGGACATTTTCGAAAAACCGTGTCGTGCATTTCTATCTATATCTGCGGATTGTGAGTGTTTGTGGAAAAAGCGATTGCGTACGGTGCTAGGGGAATGCTTGCTGTAAATTCTCAGCTGAGGTTTGTTGAATTAAAAGTTATAAATTCTAGGTAGCGTCAGCGAGCGTTGGATTTTCAATAGTACTAGCGGGATACCCGGCGTTACCCGGGGAAATCAGTGGCGTTACTCAGTTGGTGACCGCTTGGTTGAAAGGAAAATACCTAAAAAAATCCAACTATCTATCTATCCATGCATGAATCCATCCATCGCATTCCATGCCATCCCATCACATCCCATCGCACCGCATCCCATCCCATATCCCATTCCATCCCATCTCATCGCATCCCATGCCATCCAATGACATCCGATGCCATGCCATGCCATGCCATCCCATCCCATCCCATCACACCGCATCCCATCCCATATCCCATCCCATCCCATCTCATCGCATCCCATGCCATCCAATGACATCCGATGCCATGCCATGCCATCCCATCCCATCCCATTCTATAACACCGCATCCCATCCCATGCTATGCCATGCCATGCCATGCCATGCCATCCCATCCCATGTCATGCCATCGCATGCCATCCTATCCCATGCCATCCCATCCCATCCCATTCTATCACACCGCATCCCATCCCATGCTATGCCATGCCATGCCATGCCATGCCATCCCATCCCATGTCATGCCATCGCATGCCATCCTATCCCATGCCATCCCATCCCATCCCATTCTATCACACCGCATCCCATCCCATGCTATGCCATGCCATGCCATGCCATGCCATCCCATCCCATGTCATGCCATCGCATGCCATCCTATCCCATGCCATCCCATCCCAAACAAACAATAAAAAATAATAA
>NW_014577234.1:189795-190595 GCF_000485595.1 Priapulus caudatus
AGAGTGAGAGAGTGAGAGAGTGAGAGAGTAAGAGAGTGAGAGAGTGAGAGAGTGAGAGAGTGAGAGAGTGAGAGAGTGAAAGAGAGTGAGAGAGTGAGAGAGTGAGAGAGAGTGAGAGAGTGAGAGAGTGAGAGAGTAAGATAGTGAGAGAGTGAGACAGTGAGCGCGCGAGAGAGCGAGAGCGAGAACCAGGGTAGCAAAGAGAGTCGGCCGCATGTTTACTGCATCAACGATAATTGCCTACAAACACCCGCATCTAAAGCCTTCTGATTGACTGAGCGACACGACACAGTCACACGACAATGATATATGCACAGCGATCACGATTCACAGCTCACCCTGCCCACGCAGCCGCCAATGTTCTGATTTGTCGTGTCGGCTTTGCTCTCGTTACTCTAACTAACTTACACCAACTACGTGCGCTTTCTGGTCAAACGCATCTAGTAGGTCTTCTTGCCTGATTCGCTCCAGGTTCCAAGCTTTATACTGTGAGAATATGATCGAATATGAGCACCGCTGGTTGGCATGCGCCGTGCGTGGGTTTTTCCCCGATGATTCATGTGTGGCTGCGTGGTGTTTGTTCAAACGCTCATCGCTACCACAGCCTACCAGTCTCCCTCGCGGGAATCAGCCTAATTAACAGAGCGCGCGAGCGTAGGTGCGCGCGCACACACACATGTACGTACGCACGCACGCGCGAGGGAATATCGTTCGCAAAGTGATCATTCGTGCTGCAGCTATAGCGTCGCCCGTGCATGCACGCACGCATGCACGCACGGACGAACGCACGCACGCACGCA
>NW_014577234.1:190972-192972 GCF_000485595.1 Priapulus caudatus
AGAGAGAGAGAGAGAGAGAGAGAGAGAGAGAGAGAGATAGAGAGAGAGTGGGGATCAGCCATTAGAGTTCGTGTCTAACAACCCCCGCTACTATATATTCCACTTGATGATCATCCCCGCGCGTTCTCGCAGACTCTCCCGAGCGCGCAACCAGAGTACATCACTGCACTGATTCAGGCAGTTTCTATTGAAGCACTGATCACCTAACCGCATCGTTGCCCTCTAGGGGGTGGGGGGCGATGCTTTTGCGTTCTGTGTTCTGATTGTCCGACTGCTATTCTCTACTCGGTTATCATTTATTTTGAAAGCGGGTAGTCTGTGTAGCGAACGCCGGTAAATGTCGGAGTGTCGCGTTAACAATGGGAGCACGAAGTGTGCGCGGCTTGTGTGGGTGTGTGTGTGTGTGGTGGGGGGGGGGGGGGCGTGAGCGTGCGTGCGTGCGTGTGTCCATGTGTGCGTGCGTAGGGCCTACGTGCGTGCGTGCGTGTTTGCCTCCGTGCGTGCGTGCGTGCGTGTTTGCCTCCGTGCGTGCGTGCGTGCGTGCGTGTGTCCGTGTGTGCGTGCGTACGTGCGTGCGTGCCTCCGTGTGTGCGTGCGTGCGTGCGTGCGTGTTTGCCTCCGTGCGTGCGTGCGTGTTTGCAGGGCGCGCGCCGATCGAATGTCGCATTAAGCGTTTTCAGCGTTTTCCTATCGTAATGCGTTCTCGTCCCCGCGTTTGACTCGCCGACGTATATTGTTTTACTTGGTAAAAGCCGCATCGTGACGTCACCGCGAGGCGCGGAGGCCACGCCCACCGATACGAGTGCGCTGCTCGCACCGACGAGCCCAGATTAGTTAGACGAGCGAAACAAAGGCCGTCAGCTGACGAAGCTGTCAGATCGAACGGCGATTGCGACAGACTAAAACAGACGGGGTATTATAGGTGGCGTACAACAGTAAGCCTCCGCAATTGTTCACCGTTGCACTATTTCGTCTCTAGAAAAGGCCTTTTTTGGCATTTTTTTCCGCTGAAATTCACTAGATTGCAATAATTTGCATTATGCACGCAAGTTAGATGCCTCGTGGACGGCAGCACCACGAGAATGCGTTCTATTTAGAAAGCATTAGAAGTAAAATTGGTCTTGTTGTGTACTCGTGACATTCCGTCAGGTGGCGTAGCCGCAGCGACCGGCTGGTTATTTTTTGTGTATGAAATGTGTTCAGACAACTTTGCAGAAATTCGCGTCATAGAGCTGGCAAATGTTTCGAGCGGAGCATAGAGCATGAATCTGTAGTTATTTAACATGAATAAAGTGTATGTTTTGTAAGTGCAGTAACAGCGTGAGTATTTTAAATTAATTTCTGTTCGATGCTTATTCAGGCCTGCCGCCTATGGACGCCTTCTACTGTTGTTTAACACCTATAGTGACGAGGGATGTGAGATGCTGGATGTCTGGCGCGTGCGGCGCCACCTGGTGCCACCCGCTGTGTGATTAAATAGAAGAACTGCATATTGCTTCGAGTTTTTATGTTTTCTTATCAATCTATTAAGTAATTATCTAGGAATTGCTATCGCGATTGTAGTGTCTCTAGATCTGTGAGGAAGACGATGGAACATGGTTATGACGTTCCTATTGTTCCTCGCGGTGCCATCTTGACCGATTAACGCCCCCTGGCGCCACCCGCTGTGTGATTAATTAGAGAGACTGCATATTGCTTCGGGTTTTTATTTTTTCTTATCTATCCATTGAAAGTTAGGAATTGCTATCGCGAAAGCATTGTCTCGGTGAAGAAGACGATGGAATATGGTTATGACGTTCCAAATGTTCCGCGCGGTGCTATCTAGGCCAATTAACGCCACCTGGCGCCACCCGCTGTGACTCTGCGAGGGACGATGATGAAACAGGGTTATGACGATTAGGACGAGGAACCTTATGAAACGACAGCATTCGAGAATATATATATATATATATAGAGAGAGAGAGAAGAAACAACAAACGCGTAGAGGAGAGAGAGAGAGA
>NW_014577234.1:194846-202839 GCF_000485595.1 Priapulus caudatus
GTTGTTGTTGTTGTTGTTGTTGTTATTGTTGTTGTTGTTGTTGTTGTTGTTGTTGTTTATATAATGAACTTTATTGCCAAAAGTACTTATATATTGTACAATTCATTTTACACAATGTTAACAATAATGTAAAAGTAACAAGGATCACTGATGGTACAAAGGTTAGGTACAAAGATACAGCCAGATATATAGAACAGTTTTGCGATGCAATATGTCAGCATAGAGCGATCAATCATATTTGAGTTTTTTACAGAGTACATTAAAAAAACACAGACACGTAAATGCCATAGGCTATCAATTCTTATACATATATACACACGCTTCCTCTATATCACACATTCTGTGTTATTTCGTAGTCTATGTAATATAGCTGCCCATTTACTATAGAATTTGTCAATTCTGTTGTTTGTCATAGCAATCTATTTTTCGACTTTTTACGGTTTCAAGTATGATTTGACTGCGGCAAATTTGGGCCTCTTCCCGCTGAATTTGCATCTATATATACAGTAAATTTGGGAATCAATATGGTAATATTAAAGGCTATATCTTTTTTAGGGTTGCCAAATATAATATCCGCAGGTTGAAACAGCCTAATATATGTACGTATCCGCATAATTTAAAGTAATAAGTCTAACCATATCTGTGATACACATTCACATTCAACAAACAGATGGAGTATGAATTCTATGTTGGTTTCACAGAAATAACATTTATCTGAGTTATCTGAGATCCGTTCGCGTCTATCATTCCACCCGACAGTGTGATTGAAATAATTGTCATTCATACGGATAACTCCGTCCTACTCAGTTTTACGTCGTACTAATATCTACTGACAAACAAATGATGACCTATGAAAACATGTTCTATAATGAATGTAAAAACAGCCACGATGAGCTCTAAATAACATGATTTAGTATGATTTCGCTAGCAATTACTCGTTCAGAGGTCCGAAATACGGGGTTTTCGTGTTACTTGCTACATATACGTATATATCATCGAGTCATATCTCTATTATATACTCTTGTATATATATATATATATATATATATATATAATACTATTATATGTATATATACGTGTATTACGTTAGACTGTGCAAATGTACTGGACGAAGGAATTGTACCGTAGCGTTTGATATTACATTTTGTGATTGGCCTGTGCGACATCGCGAACTACGGGCTTCAGGTAAAGACTCATGTAATCAACAGTGACTCCAATTCAGAGATATAGCGTAAATTCCGCGGGCAATATGTGCATTGGCGCTCGCTCCTTATGTTCCCCAAGGGTAATGGCATCCCCGGCGTGAGGGAGGTGACGCAAACGTGGCCAGCACTAGTGTTGGATAGTGTTAGGGAATTAGGTTAGGGTGCAGGGTTCGGGTTAGGGTTAGGGTTAAGGCTTAAGGTTAGGTTAGGGTTAGGGTTAGGATTAGGGTTAGGGTTAGGGTTAGGGTTAGGATTTAGGGTTAGGGTTTAGGTTTTTGCATTCATGTATATCTGTCCCACACATAGATTAATTTTTGTGGATCACACTGCCTATATATAGCGGCGGCCGATACTACGTATTTAGTGTAATGGTTAGTGTTAGACGGTGTTGAGTTTAAGTTAACGTTTTGAACGTCAAGTTTATCACGTGACCTCTCCAGACCCGGGGATAGCAACACCGCGTTTCCAATAGCTAAGTCACGCCGCGGTAAGATGACATAATGCAATTAATAGCGTAAATAATTTTGTATTGCACTCTACTAGATACCGGGTCTTTGCACGCGCTCACATGCACTTACGCGCACCCGCATACACGCCACGCACGCACAGACACACGCACACGCGCACGCATCGACAGACACACGGCGACACGCGCCATATTACGGACTCACGTACGGCCGTAGCTCACGTCAGGATACTTGTACATAATATGTACAAGGATATATACGTGACCGGTATCAGGAACGCAGAACCAATTATACTCTTCTCTCTTTCTCCTCTTCTATAACTATATATATATATATATCATATATATTAATATATATATTATATATATATTCATATATAGCTTTGTTACAAGCCGTAAGGAAGGTAAATGATAAATATTGGAAGGCAATGGGTTATAGCCGTACTTGCGCGTCTGCGCGGCGCGTAGCCCCGAGAAGGGGGATGGTTTAGAATTTTTTAATTTTGCATATTGAAATGACGCTTTCTCCGTGCATTCTGGGCATTGCAAATATTAAATTATACATGCATGCTGGGATGAAAATAATAAAACGTGCATGAAATGATATGTGCATTATGTAAAAACGCGTTTATATATAATACTGTAATGTGTGTGATGATTAGTAACATATAATGTTCACGAAATTGCTCTCGCTTCGTTCTCTCTCTCTCCATCCCTCTCTCTTTCCTCATGCTCTCTCTCGTGCGCCGCTCTCTTTCTCTCTTCTTTCTGTTCTCATGCTCTCGTCTCTCTTTCTCTCTCCTCTTTCTCTCTCTCTCTCTTTTTTTCCCCTCTCTCTCTCTCGCTGGCAGAGAATGTTTATTTAAGCGGTCGCGGCGTGTGGAAAGACCGCGGCGCGAGGCAGCGTCTCGAAAAACGGAAATTTTAATTAAAATTAAAATTGTCCGCCGGTATTGCCGATTATGGCTGCAAGCGTGTTGAATCCACATGAATCAGAACACCCTCACGCATATTAAACACGAGCCTTATCGCTCACTCTCACCCGCACACGCACTTACGCTTACACGTACGCACGCATGCGCACACGTACGCTTACACGCACGCACGCGCCCACGTACGCTTACACGTACGCTTGCACGTACGCTTGCACGTACGCTTACACGCACGCATGCGCCGACGTACGCTTACACGCACGCATGCGCCCACGTACACTTACACGTACGCTTACACGCACGCATGCGCCCACGTACGCTTACACGCACGCTTACACGCACGCATGAACCCACGTACGCTTACACGCACGCACGCGCCCACGTACGCTTACACGCACGCACGTACGCACGTACGCTTACACGCACGCATGCGCCCACGTACGCATGCGCCGACGTACGCATGCGCCCACGTACGCTTACACGCACGCATGCGCCCACGTACGCTTACACGCACGCACGCGCCCACGTACGCTTACACGCACGCATGTACCCACGTACGCTTACACGCACGCATGCGCCCACGTACGCTTACACGCACGCATGCGCCCACGTACGCTTACACGCACGCAAGTACGCACGTGCGCTTACACGCACGCTTACACGCACGCATGCGCCCACGTACGCTTACACGCACGCACGCGCCGACGTACGCATGCGCCCACGTACGCTTACACGCACGCATGCGCCCACGTACGCTTACACGCACGCTTACACGCACGCATGCGCCCACGTACGCTTACACGCACCGCCCAACGGACGCTACACGCACGGCGCCCACGTAACCGCTTACGACGCACGCACGCGCACGTACGCTTACCGGGCACGCATGTACGCCACGTACGCTTACACGCAGCATGTGCCCCACGACGGCTTACACCAAACCGCATGCGCACCACGTACGCTTACACGCAACGCAAAAGTAACGCAACGTACGCTTACACACGCGACGCTTACACGCACTGCATGGCGCGACCGACGTACGCTACACGTACGCCCCGCGCGACGTACGCATGCGCCACGTAACGCTTACACCGCACAGCCATGCGCCCACTACGCTTACACGGCACGCTACACGCCGCATGCGCCCACGTAACGCTTACACCGACGCATGTACCCACGTACCTTTACACGCACGCATGCGCCCACGTACGCTTTACACGCGCGTCCACGACCACGAAGCGCACAAACATACGCGCTGAAACAGACGGGCAGAGGGACAGACGACGGACGGATGCACAGACAGTGCAAACGAGAAAGAGAGCGAGAGAGAGAGAGAGAGAGAGAGAGAGAGAGAGAGAGAGAGAGAAGAGAGATTAGATAGAGAGAGAGAGAGAGAGAGAGAGAGAGAGAGAGCGAATAGAGAGAGAGAGAGAGAAAGAATTGAAGAGCGAGAGAGAGAGAGAGAGAAGAGCGCGCAAAAATATCTCAAGTAAACATTTTTTCTGCCAAAAAGAAGGCCGTCGACAAACATACGCCTGTCCCTCCGAATATCAAAATAAATTCTCATAGCCAAATCGCATCTGACGTCCAAAGATTTCTTCGCTCCATTTCTCATCCAACGGAATGGTTATTGCTCATCACGACAATAAATAAACGGATATCACAAAATATCTGAAATAACGCAAGTTCGCGGAGCGAAAGCGTAAATTTCGTCGCGTCATCGCGGTCTAACCGAACCACACATCACTGCACGCGCGCGCACACACACCACACACACAGACCCACACACACACACACACACACAGCACAATCACACACCACACATGCACCACACCACAACACACCACACACACACACACACACACCTACACACACACACACACACAACACACACAACACACACAACACACACACAACACACACCACAACACGCGGCGCGCAACACACTACACACACACACACAATTCACACACACACACACTCACACGACACACACACAGGCGCGCAGCGCACACACACACACACACACACACACACGCGTGGCCGCGCCGCTGACACACACACACACACACACACTCACGCACAACACACACACACACACCACACACACACGCGCCGCGCACACACACACACACACACACACATCCGCGCGCGCGCGCAACACACACACCGACACACACACGACAGACGCACACACACACACACACCACACATGCACACAATACACACCCGACGGCGCAAGCGGCGCACACACACACACTTACTACACTCACTACACGCACACGCACACAGCACGCAGCACAAAGCACACACACACACCGCCAGCAGCACACACACATCCACACACGCACAACACGCACACAAACACACAACATAACACACACACACAACACACATCACATACGTCACGCAAACTACACACACGCACGCACGCAACGCACCACACACACGCACACGACACACAGGGAGAAGAAAAGAAAGAAAGAAAGAAAGAAAGAAAGAAAGGAAAGAGAGAGAGAGAAGAGAGCGACAGAGAAAAGAGAAGAAAGAGAGAGAGAGGGGGAAGAGAGCAGCTAGCATATCATTTCCACGGTTATCGCACAGCGCTCAGTCATCCGGCATTGTCGTGTACGAACGATGGACCACTAAATTACCACGCAAACGCAAGACTCCTGCGAATGGAAGCACAGCGCAATATATATATATATATATATATATATATATATGTCATATATCCTAATACCGCTATATTGCATCAGCCATCCGTCTGCACCACCGTCGCATCGCAGCAACAACTCATCTTGTCCTCCGCAGTCATCATCTCACCCCCCCCCCCACCCGTCCCACCCGTCCCACCCACCACCCGCTGCTGCCGTAACTCAGTACTATACCCTGTAGCGTCAGCGCCCACTAACGATCTTCCCGCCACTGGTTGTACGCGCGCGCACGACCGTAGCGTAGCAGGGTATTCTGTGGTGTAAATAGTAGCAAGCAGCAGCCGAGTCCATCCGTTGATTACGTTATATACGCGCGCGCGCGGGAAGAGAAAAAAAAAAAACATTCTCCCGTGGATAGACTTAATATATTTTTTTAATCAAGCCAGCGAGCAGCTGCCCGTGGAGATTTACTCGGCGGATTCCCTGAAACAAAGATTATACGCCAATTAGTCTCTCTAGTGTGCCCCGCACGCGGCGAGGGCTGCAAAAAAGAGCGCGGGTGATCAGTCGGAGTGGGTGTCTAGTATTCGCGCGTGTTATTAGAGTTATGTGTCGTATTACAACGCGATATGTGTATGATGCGGGCCGGTATAGAGATGTCGCTGAATGCAGATATTGCTCATGCTCGGCGTTCGAGAGTGAGTGAGAAGAAGCAGAAAGAGAGAGAGAGAGGGGGCAGAAGAGAGAGAGAAGAGAGAGAGAGAGAGAGAGAGAGCAGAAAAGAGAAGAGAGAGAGAGAGAGAGAGAGAGAAGAGCAGAGAGAACAGAGCCAAGAGAGAAGAGAGAGAGAGAAAGGAGAGGGCAAAGAGAGAGAAGCAGAGAAAGAGAAAGAGAAAGAGAGAAGAGAGAGAGAGAGAGAAGAGAGAGAGAGAAAGAGAGAGAGAGTGAGAGACGAGGTAGAGAGAGAGAGCGAGAAGAGAGAGACGAGAGAGAGAGAGAGAGAGAGAGAGAGAGAGAAGAGAGAAAGAGAGAGGCAGAAGAGAGAGAGGAAAGATGAAGAGAGAAGAGCAGAGAGTAGAGAAAGCGCGGAGAAGAGAGAGAGAGAGAGAGAGAGAGAGGGAAAGATATGGAAAGAAGAGAAGGACGAGAGAAAGAGAGTGAGAGAGAGAGAGAGAGACGAGAAGAGAGAGAGAGAGAGAGAGAGTAGAAGAGAGAGAGAGAGAAGAGAGAGAGGAGAGAGAGAGAGAGAGGAGTGAATTAGACAGGATGATGAAGTCGTTTAGCTCTAACGGGATATCAAGCGGGACGGTATATATGATAACAAAGATGGATATCTTGTCGGACATCCGGACATCCGGGTCATCATGCGCGTGCATGCTTCTAGTCGTGTTCGCTAGTGGTGATTAGTACCTGTTTCTGCTAGCATCTATGACAAATACGACATAACGCATATACGCTTCTCTCTATGAACAACTATTTTGTCAGTATACGGAAGATTCTTCCTATGACAAAATATGTGTACTGTGGTTGTGCGCATCAATGGGAGTTTAGGAGGCGGCTATTATAACGCAAGCAGTGAATTTCAGGCTGAAAGCCGAACGAAAGCTGACTCGGCCATATTTGTCATAGAAGCCATCTCCTATGACAAATAGTGATAGTGTCATAAGGAAAGCGTATATGGCGGCATGTCGTATTCTGTCATAGATGCAAAGCAGAACCCAATTGTGTGATTATGTAAAGTGTGTTTAAGTGCTGTGGTGGATACCGTACGTTCTGTAACACATTTTCAGTACTACGGAATTTATTTTCACACACGTTTTCGAATATCGATCCAAGTAACAAAAGCGATCCTCCCCTCGACACACACCATCTTTGTGCACCTCGGCGCGCGTTGATTTAGTAATCGGTTTAAAGTGTATGGAATTATGCGAACCTTTTGGGCTCTTCTCATCTTTTCTTCGTCTCGTCTTACCGCTCGCTCTCTGCTCACACACACACACACGAGCGCACACACACACGAACACGACGCGCGCGACCGCACGCAGCGCACACGCACAGCACACACCCCACAACACGCACACACACGCGCGCGGGCCAACACACACACACGACGGCTCACGCGACCCACACAGCACATACAACATACCACATATAACCGCCTACACACACACAGCACACACACACACCAGCACACCACTGTAGCACACACACATCCACACCACACATCACACCGACACACACACACTACACACATACACACACACGCACCACCACACCAAACACGCAGCCACACCACACACACACACACACACACACACACACATCTTCTATTTATCGTTCTCTCGCTCGTTTCTCTATATTTCGCGCGCTCCCCCTTCTCTCTCGCTCCCCATGCAAACAAAGCCAACTGCTAGAATTTTGTCAGACAGGAGGTAGATAATTGAACGTTATGTTTCGACGCTTCGCTCCGTCACTCTCGCAGCAAGAATCAATATACGCTGGCGCTGGGTTCGTTTGTATCACTTTCATTCGGGAAACCGAATTCCGGTTCCAATTAAACCGAACATGCTGGATCGGTTTCCAGGCGCAGCGCGCATGCGCATGCGTAGACGACGCTGGTAACTGAGATGTGAGAGAAGATGCGGAGCATCGGTGATGGCTTCATTGGGTATATATATAACTGTCGTTAATCTGTACATCTCTCTCTCTCTCTCTCTCTCTCTCTCTCTACTC
>NW_014577234.1:202849-206076 GCF_000485595.1 Priapulus caudatus
CGACAAGGTAAACGACGATGAACGTGAGAACGCCGCTGCACGGTGGTTTGCCAATAGGCGGGAAATCGTGAACGCGACATCTGCTGCTAAGCAATAAACGCCCCAATGCCCTCGTCCTGCCGTCACCGCTAACACACCGCTGTCTGACCGAGAACAATGATCCTTCCCCCTTAATAAATCGGCCATCACTTAATTAGTCGAGTCTCCCGCGACAGCGCGGGTGCGTGTCGTCAGTTGACTTTGTTAATACTCCAGCTGCTTGGCTTTTAGAGGTCACGGGGAGGATGTCGACTAGTGGTGCTTCGCTTCTTCTGTGGGAGGTTGGTGATTGGAGAAGGTTTGTCGAGTGAAAGAGAGGAAAGAGGAGTTAAAGGGAGAGAAATGGCGAGGGGAATTGGAGAGTGAGTGAGAGAGAGAGAGAGAGAGAGAGAGAGAGAGAGAGAGAGAGAGAGAGAGAGAGAGAGAGAGAGAGAGAAGAGAGAGAAGATGATTCCGAACATCGTAAGACGGAAACGACCAAATGCTCAGCATTTGCAGAGAAAGTCACACGAGTTATAAGACGTTTTTTCACTTTTCACTGAACCAATTCACTGATATGCACACCGAAACTTTCGACATTCGTGAAATGTAAAATACGAGAACCACGTAGATTCTACGGCACGAGTGTGAAATCGAGATCTTTTGGCAGAATCTACTTTTAGGAAGCAACAAGCTGAACTATACTCCTTGTTGTAATAAAAAAATCGATGGTAGGTATTCGTTAATGCTCGTGCGGGGAAACAGTGAGCGCGAAAAAAAGGTCGCGCCATCTCTGACAGTAACGCGAGTATAAAGGTCTCTGCGTCACCCGCGTGTGTTGACGCTGCGTCAACGCTTTGTTGACAGACGTCGGTGCCATGGCAACCGACGCCGCGCGATCGATATATGTTGTTATTTACGCGGCCCCTGGGCGCGCTGTTTCTGGAAATACGGGCGGCAGCGAGGGGGGAGGGCGGAGGTGGGGGAGGGGAGGGTGGAGGTGGGGGAGGGGGAGCGGGAGGGGAGAGGCAGGGCGAGAGTGGGGGAAGGGAGGAGGGGAGGGGGAGGTGTAGGGTGGAGGTATGGTGAGGAGGAGGGAAGTGGGGAGAGGAGGGGAAGCGTTGGGAGAAGGCGGGGAGGGCGGAGGGCATCGGGGGAGGTGGGAGGGGAAGGCGGAGGTTGGGGAGGGGGAGGAGGGAGCGTCCCTATGTATATGCAGCGGTTGAGCTGACAGTTGATCTAGAGTCTAAATCATGTCACGTTTGTCCTCCGGGTGCAGTACCAGCGTGTCTGCCCGAGCTAGCTGCGTGCATGTCTGCCTGCATGCGCACCTGCCTGGCTGTAATCAGCAATCTTTCTCTTCTCATCTGCAATCAGACTTTGTTCATTGAAAATCTCTGGTTCTCCATCTTCTCTCATCATCATTTTCTCTCTCTCTCTCTTTCTTCCTTTTTCTTTCTCTCTCTCTCTCTTTCTCCCTTTCTTCCTTTTTCTTTCTCTCTCTCTCTTTCTCTCTTTCTTCCTTTTTCTTTCTCTCTCTCTCTTTCTCTCTTTCTTCCTTTTTTCTCTCTCTCTCTCTTTCTTTCTCTTTCTCTTGCGCTCTCGTCTAATCCCACTCTCACTCAAAAAGCAAAGCTGCTTATATTTACTCCTGGTATAGTATGCGTACGTGAATTGTTCCATGAATGCACGTTGACGTGGGTATACGTTGCCGCTCTCTATCGCCCGCGCGGCAATCTAATGATCTGCATATTGAACGGCTTTCATAACAACGCGAGGTACGTTACGCCAAAGCAACATGACACTAATTGATCTCGATCTCGATCTCGATTAATTTGATTGATTAATTATTGAATTATAATTAATCGATCTCCATTAATTGATCTCGATCTCGATCTGATGTTTCAATCCGCATGTGGCGAGCTTCAATTAATATCGCTCCCGCCATCGGAGACAGATCACACGTCTATAGGGCGGTCCGTCTGTTCACGTAGTATGATGCGTGCGTCAAAATACTCATGCGAAATATTTTCAGCGTCCGCCGCACGCGGAGTAAAATTACTCAAGGTATAAGTGGTAATGCAGATCACGTGACTGTGCGCAGCCAATACTTGGCGCAGTCATCTTTAAAATGATTTAAACGCATGCGCTGTGAGTACCAGTGTTGAGTAAATTTACGCTTACCATGTTTGATAATTTTTGACTCATGCGTCGAAATACTCAAAGTGTGCGCGCTAGCTGCGTAAATTTACTCAACACTGGTACTCACAGCGCATGCGTTTAAATCATTGTGCGCCCAGTATTGGCTGCGCACAGTCACGTGATCTGCATTACCACTTATACCTTGAGTAATTTTACTCACGTGTGCGGCGGACGCTGAAAATATTTCGCGTGAGTATTTTGACCCATGCATCATTTTACTTGAGTAAAATTACTCACGTGTGCGCCCGGCTTAAAGTTCGTTCATTTTTTAGGCCGGAAGCGACGTTCGCTCGACAGCAGCAGCGCCATTGTCAATGCGACGACAGCGCAATCTATTATCTCAAAAAACAATCAGCAATTTTTTTTCTGACGCTTTTTTTATTTTTTCTTATCCGACGTATTATTTCGTACATTCACTATATATAATGCGCGATACCGCCATCCATCAGGAGAGAATAAACAATAGCCTAGTTTACACGAGACCTCGTATTTATGAAATACGGTATTTGCGAAATACCGAATCTGAGACAAATACGCGGCCGAGCGTTCACACGCTGATTCGCGGCTCCAGAAATACGGTATTTGCGAAATACCGAATCTGAGACAAATACGCGGCCGAGCGTTCACACGCTGATTCGCGGCTCCAGAAATGCGGTATTTGCGGCTGCGAGCTGCTTTAAACAATCAAGCGAACAATGCGAAATAAACAATGCAATGCGCACCAACTGCCGATAAAATACGTAGACTGGTCCGCGCTCGACGGTTCCACTCGCGTTACACTGGAACTGTCGAGCGCCGGCCAGTCTACGTATTTTATCGGCAGTTGGTGCGCATTGCATTGTTGATCTCGCAGCTCGCAAATACCGTATTTCTGGAGCCGCGAATCATCGTGTGAACGCTCGGCCGCGTATTTGTGTCAGATTCGGTATTTCGCAAATACCGTATTTCTGGAGCCGCGAATCATCGTGTGAACGCTCGGCCGCGTATTTGTCTCAGATTCGGTATTT
>NW_014577234.1:207929-214850 GCF_000485595.1 Priapulus caudatus
AGAGAGAGAGAGAGAGAGAGAGAGAGAGAGAGAGAGAGCGAGGGGGGGGGGAGAGAGGGGGAGAGAGAGAGAGAGACGCCGCGTATTTTAACTACATGACGAAGTGCCGCGACGAACGCGTGACGTGGAGTCTGTATCGGTAGTCAGCTTTCATTATGACGGTATAAATATTGCTTACATTAAAGAGAGAAGACTAGTTACCCAACTAACACGTCGCTGCTGCTGGAATATAATCCACGAGAAGAGAAACTAATAGATCGGAGAGGTAATAAACTCAGTCGATCAAATTTCGCATGCGCTTAAACGCGTGTGATCGAAATCGTACTTTATTGCTGTTCCGTGTGTTTAACATATACGGACGATACAAAATGCACTTCCACGTATATGTCCTCTAATGAAATTTCATAAAATTGTTGCTAAAATTTATTTTTGTTTAAAATAATTACCATCTCCGGCGAGTCACGTATACCCCGTATATTTTTTATGGGAAAACGAAGTGCACGCGTGTATGTGTTGTAATATAGATAATTACCTTGGATCAGTATGCCTACGCGGTTGTCCTCACTCCCCGATACTGGACGGGGAGGTCATCTAAGGCACTGCCTCTTAAAATATACTTCAGTGTCATTCACCCTCGAGTCTTCGTCACAAAATTTCATTCGCCCGCGACTAAATTTCCTTGTGTTTTTTTTTGTCTAGTTTCACTCACCACCAAAATAATTTCATTAGTCCTTGGGTGAACCATTCACCACCACATATAGAATCAAGATGCAGGTGCATCGTGCTGGAATCGCTGATTCTCCCTTTAGATTTTCTTTACGGAAGTAATAACGTGACTTCCCTGCATTCAAGTGGAGTTCGAGTGGGAGTATCAAAGCATCTTCACCATCAATGTGATGCGATGCCGCCCGTATACGTCATCGAAATCAGCGTACTGCGTATCACGTACGCGAACAACGGCGGAAGCTGTATCTGCGGGATGATTCAAGGTTCGGATTTACGCTCGTTGAAATGTTAGTAGAAAGCTGTGCGATTCGGCGCTATATCCACGAGATTGGCCCAGCAATAATTTATTATGCAAGGTATATGAGAAACTTACAATTTTGAATGGATAATATCATAACAATTAAAATCAATTTTTTCTCGCAATTTAAAGAGGAACTTTTACTACCCCCCTCCTTTTGAACGAATTGTCTTCGATCTGTTGTAATGTGTTTTGAGTCCGGCGTAACATCGGTTAAGCGTCTAGCCAAAAAGAAAACTCACTTTTCTTAGGAATTCAACGCCTTTTTTCATCTGAAGATGATCTCCAGACTAACCACAAGTCACTTATCTTACTCTGCTCTCTATCCGTATCGCTACGTACTAATTGGAGCAAATAGAAACAACCGCGACTCGTGTTGGAAATCTAAATATTGAGCGACGCGACGGCGGCCCTCCTTCAGGCGCGCACAACAAACACATGTCTGTACGAGTGACTGGCGGCTCGGATAAGCTGATTCCTCGACATTTATTGTCCATTAGGCGCAACTAATGCCCTATTTGTATTCGCTCACTGCAATCGATTTAATGATCAGCGATATATATATATATATATATATATATATATATATATATATCACGTTGCACTTACAACTGCAGCCACTTGCTCAGGCATCGGTTTCCACGCTGACACGCATGTACGTACACGCAGGCTCTGAACAACCAATCACCGCGTTGTTAACATTATGTAGGGAACAGCGAATAAAGGAGGAACGTAGAGAATAAGAGAGTAAGAGAAGAGCTAAGAATATAGAAACGGAAATAGCGAGCATTCCCACGTCGCGCTACCATGCGATCATACCATACGATCATGCATCAGGAGTGTATAATATAGGCGAAATTATAGAGTCTATATATAATATAATATATTAATAATGTACAATAATATTCTATTGTTAGTGTGTGATGTAACTCTAAACTACTATCGGTGGCAGCACCATCATTGAGTACATTAAGTATATATGGTAATGCTTATATGTGAACCGAAATTATAGAGTCTATATATAATATAATATATTAATAATAATATATACGGTTGAGAATTATCTCGCTTCATCAGGCTATAAAATGATAACAGAATGGTATCGGTTAAACTATTTTACCGGTTCCAAGCATTCTGATGTCATTTTATAGCCTGATGAAGAAAGATAATTCTCGAAAGTTTGCTGATTAAAATTTAACACCTTATTCTATTTTCCTACGTTCATATATTATATATAGGACTTATATATATATATATATATATATATATATATATATATATATATATATATATATATATATATATATATATATATAATAGAAGATAGAAATCTATATATACAGAGGGAGAGAGAAACCACTATATATATATATATGGTGCAAATCGTACAGTCGCGTGGCTTCAAAAACTGACGTTTGTAAGTAATGCGCTTTAGCGGCGATGCGTTCATGCCCTCTAGCGGCGATGCGTTCATGCCCTCTAGCGGCGATGCGCTCATGCCCTCTAGCGGCGATGCGCTCATGCGCTCTCAATCTTATCGTGATGGTTGCGCCACAGGGCGCTGTCCGAGATTTAAGTCCGGATACGAAATTCCATCCCGGTTAGAAATCCGAGCGCGATCCGCACGCATCTCGCCTCACGTGCGCTAAATAAATGCCGCGTGACGTCATCCGTCCGACGATGACGCTAGGTGACAGAAGCAACGCGTGGGATACTCGCATAACGATAGGAGAGAAAATATATTAATGTGTGTGTGCGTGCGTGCGTGCGTGCGTGCGTGTGTTTGTTTGTTGTTTGTTGTGGCTGTGTTCTGTGTTGGTGGTGTGCGCATGCGTCTTCTGCTTGCGTGTGGGTGGGTCGTGTGGTGGCTTGCTGCTGCTGCTGTGGTGGTGCTCGTGGGGTGTGTGGTTGAGGGTTGTGGTGCGCGCGCCGCGCAGCGGGATGGGTGTTGTGCGCGCGCGCGCGGAGGTGTTTCTGTGTGGTGCCGTGCGTGTGTGTGTGTGGCGTGGCGTACGTGGATGAGAATTGCTAGAACTGGCGCAGCTCGCGCATATGCAGAACGGAACGATGCGCGAATAGGCACAATTAAAACACTCGATCGCGCGCGTAACCCGTTTGTTTGGCGATCCGAGAACGGCATCCGAACCGGCGTCGTTGTTGCGCGCGCGGTCGACGCGTAGGCCTCAGAAGTGGGTTGCTTGACTGCGTTCTATTCTGGCCGATATGCCCGTTTTGCAAGTCACATATAATCCAATGGTGCATACGCTGTAAACGCCGAGGAAGAGGAGGAGAGAGAGGAGGAGAGAGAAGGACATAGGAGGAGAAAGGAGGCAGAGAGGAGCAAGAGTAGACAGAGAGGAGGCGATGATCGAGTCGAGACAAGGAGAGAGCGAGCAGCCGAGAGGAGAGGGACGGACGCAGAGAGGAGAAGACGGAAAGAGAGGGCAGAATGAGAGGAAGGAGCAGGAGCAAGAGACGGAGCAGGATAAAAAAAGAAGGAGGAGGCGAAAGGCGGCGACGAAGCAGGAGGGAAGTGGCAGAGAAGAAGAAGTCGAAAGAGGAAGTGCAGAGCGTGCTTTGAAACGTCTCCTATAGTGAGAAACCACGTAACTACCTCCCCCACAGCGCGCGTGATGGCGCTGGTGGTGGTTGACAAGCCTATACACCCGCATGCCTCCTACACCCGCTCCATGAAGAGTGACCGAAGCAAGCTAGCACGTGGATCGGGCAACCACCGTGTCAACGAACCTTTGGCCACTCGGACGACGACGCAGCTGGGACAGACCGCCACGACTGTCAACATCCCATGGTTACTTACAGAAGGCGACGCGACGTCGCCTGAGCATGCGCGCGAGCGGCCGCCCGCTCTCTCTCATCTCCTCTTCTCCTCTCCCCTCTCTGATCCTCCTGCCCGCTCTCTCTGCGTCCTTCGCGCTCTCCGGTTGCTCTCTCTTTCCACTCTTTCTCTCGTCCTTCTCGCTCGCTTTTCCTCTCCCTCCTTCTCTTCTCTCGCTCTCATCGCCCCGGGCCCGCACGGCCCCGCTCCCTCTCCGTCATGTCTCTCTCTCGTCGCTTGTGCTCTCCTCGCTGTTCGCTCTCCCTCGGCTTCCTTTCGCCGCCTTCTCTCCTCATTCTCTCTCTCCGCCTCTACCTCTTCCTCTCTCCGCCAATGTTTCTTCTCTCTCCCCCTTCGCTCGGTCCCAGTTCCCCTCCCGCGCCGGCCCCTTCCTCTTCTCTGCCGCCGCGTCTCCTCTGCTTGATCACCCATCCCTCTGCTGCCGCCTCATCTCCTCTTCCTCAGTCGCTTCTCCCCTTACCTCCCCCCGCCTCTCTCCCTCCTCTCTCTCTCTCTCTCTCTCTCTCTCTCTCTTTCCCGTGTTCTGGGTGTTTGCGTTTGCTCTTCAGCTGCCGAGCAGACGATGCGAGCTGCAAACAAGGCCACAGTACGGCTATCGCCTTCCTATATACGTCACCTAACTGCACACGCGACCTACAGACACTGACACTTGTCAGTAAAAACTGAAAATAATATGACAGCATATTCACAAATACTACCTCTCAATTACACTTTCACTGTTGTGTCACTGTATATCAACTTGTTTTCACACAAAAATAAACTAGCCGCTCCCGCACTCGCCGCTGCAAGTGTGCTGTGTCGCCATTCTAGTGATATATATATAGAGATAATATAGAGATAATATAGAGATAAATATATCTATATATATATATATATCACAATAATGGCGACACAGCACACTTGCAGCGGCGAGTGCGGGCGCGGCTAGTTCTGCATTAGTTTTTGTGAAAACAAGTTAATAAGTTGATATACAGTGACACAACAGTGGATGTGTAATTGAGAGGTAGTATTTGTGAATATGCGTTCATATTATTTTCAGTTTTTGTCTGACTCTGTCCCAAGTGCCTGTGCCTACAGACGCGTCCTTAACCCCCGGCGCACACATGAGTAATTTTACTCAAGTAAAATTATGCATGCGTCAAAATACTCACGTGTGCGCCGGATTTTTATTGAGTTTTCTGACGCATGCATCAAGAAACTCAATATCAAACATGTTTGATAATTTTTGATTCATGCGTCAAAATACTCAACGTGTGCGCGCTAGCTGCGTAAATTTACTCAACACTCGTACTCACAGCGTATGCGTTTAAATCATTTTAAAGACGGCTGCGCCCAGTATTGGCTGCGCACAGTCACGTGATCTACATTACCACTTATACCTTGAGTAATTTTACTCACGCGTGCGGCGGACGCTGAAAATATTTCGAGTGAGTATTTTGACGCACGCATCATTTTACTTGAGTAAAATTACTCACGTGAACAGACGAGCTCTACACGCGCGTAGGCCTACTATCTCATCTTCGTAGTTGTTTACACAGATCCGCTATTCGCTTAAATAGTCTAGTCGCTATTAATTAGTCTAGCTCTGCCTCTCCCTCCCACCAGCTCCTCATCTTACCGCCTCCTCGCGCAACCTTTTCCTTCGTCTCCTCGCGCAATTTCTCTCCTCGGCTCGCAGTCACATCCTACCGATCAATGCAAATCTGATAAAAGAAAGCATCAAAGAACATAAATTTATTAAGACTACACAGCGAGTTTCGGCGGATACACAACATAGACACAACATTGATTAATGTCGAGCAACCACAGAAGCGATATCTTGACTCCGCACGAAACTTTTTTGACAGCTACGCTTTCAGAATTTTTAGAGTGTAGTCGCGGATCTCGTTTCAAACCCCCAAACCGTCGGACCGGTCACCATGGTTCCGCCACATGACGTAAGGACGCAATTACGCTATAAGACCAATCACACTTCTCATGCTTTCTAGACGCCCATAGGGCATCTGCCTTGCGCGCATACTGCAAAAGAGAGCACTCTAATGACGAATATCATCGGAAATAGGGCCTTTTATTTCCCAGAGACAAAATAGTGCAACAATGGTTCTGAACAATTGGCGGAAGGCCAGTGGTGTGTGTGTGTGTGTGTGTGTGTGTGTGTGTGTGTGTGTGTGTGTGTGTGTGTGTGTGTGTGGTGTGTGGCGTTGGGTGTAGCGTGTGTTGCTATGCGCGCGCGCGCGCGCGCAGTGGTTGTGTGTGTGTGTGGGGGGGGTGCGCTTGGTGGTGTTTGTGATGAGTGCGGCGCGCGTTGTGTGTTGTGTGTGCGTGTGTGTGTGTGTGTGTGTGTCGTGTGCGTGTTGTGTGTTGTAGCGTTGGTGTGTGTTGTGGGTGTTTGTGTGTGTTTATTGCGTTGTGTACTGCGTGTGTGTTGTGTGTGTGTGTGTGTGTGTGTGTGTGTGTGTGTGGTGTGTGTGTGTGTGTTTGCGTGGTGTGTGCCGCCGCGTGTGTGGTGTGTGCTGTGTGTGTGTTGGCGTGTGTTGTGCGGCCGTGTGGGTCGTGTGTGTGTGCGTCGTCCTGTCGCAACGTCACGATCGCCAGCCGACTCAAGCCTCAAGGTCCTTAGACTTGTCGGCTCGTTTTTCGGCGTATCGCCGCTGTCTCAGTATATCGACGCCCGACGCTGTTAAACAGGCGACTGCGAGCGTCGAGCAGTCTCGTCGCGGGCATCGCGATAACAAGAAGGAATAACTTCCAGCTGGCAAAACCATTCCAGCGACTAAATAGTTCCACGCGTGTTTTTCGGCGACCAGGACACAGACGATCGTGAACGCATTTCACTGCGATGTTTTTGCTGCCGCCGCTCTCTCGCTCATCTCTCCTCTCGTCTCTCTCTCTCATCTCTCTCTCTCTTAAACTATGTCTCTTCTTCTCTCTCTCTCTCGCTCGTGCTCTCATCTCTCTCTCTTTCTCGCTCTTTCTCCTCTCTCCTCTGCGTCTCCTTCCTCTCTCTCCTCCTTCTCGTCTCTGCGCTTCGCTCTCTCTC
>NW_014577234.1:214875-219975 GCF_000485595.1 Priapulus caudatus
ATATTATAATCATTTTAAACGGCTTGAGCGCCCGTAAGAGTATCGCGCAGGTATTGCGCACAGGTCATACGTGAAGGTCTACATACTAGCCACTTTTATTACGACGTTGGGAGAAGACGAAGTACATAAAGTTACTCCACGTAGTCGGGGTGCGAGCGGGGAACGCTGTTGAAAATATTTCGCGCGAGTATTTTGGGGAACGCCACGCATCATTTTACTTGAGTTAAAATTACTCACAGTTGAACAGACGGAGCTCTCACACGGCGCGTAGGCCTATACTATCTCATTTCGTAGTTGCTTTACACAGATCGCTATTCGCTTTAAATAGTCTAGGCCGCTATTAATTAGTCTAGCTTCTGGCCTCTCCCTCCCACCAGCCTTCCTTCATCTACCGCCTCCTCGCGACCTTTCCTTCGTTCTCCTCGCGCAATTTTCTCTCCTCGGCTCGCAGTCACATCTACCGCATCAATGCCAAATTTCTGATAAAAGAAAGCCTATCAAAGAACATAAAATTTATTAAGACTACACAGCGAGTTTTCGGCGGATACACAACAATAGACACAACATTGATAATGTCCAGCAACCCAGAAGCGATAATCTTTGACTCCGCCACTGAATACTTTTTTTGACCAAGCTACGCTTTCAGCAATTTTTAGAGTGTAGTCGCGGATCTCGTTTCAAAAACCCCTCCAAACCGTCCGGACCGGTCACCATGCGTTCCGCCACAATGAACGTTAAGGGACTGCAATTACGCTATAGAGACCAATCACACTTCTCGATGCTTTCTAGCACGCCCATAGGCGCATCATGCACTTTGCGCGCTACTGCCCAATAAGAGAGCACTCTAATGACGAATATCATCCGGAAATAAGGCCTTTTATTTCCAGGAGACAAAAATAGTGTGCAACATGGTACTGAACAATTGGCGGGGAAGGCCAGTGGTGTGCAGACTGTGTGACTGTGCTGTGTGTGGGTGTGTGTGTGTGTTGTGTGTGCTGTGTGTGTGTGATGTGTGGTGTGTAGGTGTGTGATGTGTAGGATGGGTGAGGTGGTGTAGGTTGTTGTGTATGTGTGGCTCGTGTGTGTGTGCGTGTCGTTGTGTGTGTGTGTGTGGCTGGTGGTGTGTGGGTGGTGTGGTTACATGTGTGCGTGTGTGTGGTATGCGTGGCTGGGTGTGTATTGCGCGCGCGCGCGCGCGCGCGAGTGTGTGTCGTGTGTGTGTGGGGGGGGGGGTGGCGTGTGCGGTGCTGTGTGTGTAGTAGAGCTGCGCCCGCTGTGAGTGGTGTGTGTTGCCGTGGTGTGTCATGTGTGTTCACGTGTGGTGTGTGTGCGTTGTGGTGTGGTGTGTGTGCTGTGTGCTGTGGTGCTGTGTGTGTGTGTGTTTGTATTGCGTGGTGTGTATGCGTGAGCTGTGATCTGTGTGTGTGTGGTGTGTGGTGTGTGTGTGTGTGTAGCTGTGTGTGTGTGTTGTGTGTTTGCGTGTGCTGCCTGTGTGCGCGCGGGTGTGTGTGTGTGGTGTGTGCTGTAGTGTTTGCGTGTGTGTGCGCGTGGGGCAGGGCCGGTGTGTGTGTCAGTGGCGTCGTCTGTACGGCCCACGATCACCGATCGCAGCGGATCAAGCCTCAAGGCCTAGACTGTCAGCTGTTTTTCGGCGTATCGCCGCTGTCTGCAGTATATTCGACGCCCGACGCCTGGTTTATAAAGCGTCAATCGAGCGGCGACGAGGTCTCGGTCGCGGGCCATCGCGTAACATAGAAGGAATAAGCTTCGTGCGCAAACATTCAGCGACTAAAAGGTCCACGCGTGTTTTCGGCGACCGACAAAACGATTCGTTGAAAACGCATTTCACGGCGATGTTTGCGCGCGCTCTCTCTCCTCTCTCTCTCTCTCTCTCTCTCTCTCTCTCTCTCTCATCTCTCTCTCTCTTCGCTCGCTCTCTCCTCTCTCTCTCTCTCTCTCTCTCTCTCTCTCTCTCCTCTCTCTCGCTCGCTCTCTCTCTCTTCTCTCTCTCTCTCTCTCTCTCTCTCTCTCTCTCTCGCTCGCGCGCTCTCTCTCTCTTCTCTCTCTCTCTCTCTCTCTCTCTCTCTCCTCTCTCGCTCGCTCGCTCGCTCGCCCTCGTATCGCTCTCTCTCTCTCTCTCTTTCTCTCTCTCTCTCTCTCTCTTCTCTTCTCTCTCCCTCGCTCTCGCGAAACGCTCTCTCTCTCTCTCTTCTCTCTCTCTCGCTTCTCTCTCTCTCGCTCGCTCGCATCTATCGCTCTCTCTCTCTCTTTCTCTCTCGCTCTCTCTCTCTTCGCGCGCGCTTGTCTCTTCCGCTCTCGCCTCGCGTTTCTCTCCCGCCCTCTCTTATCCCGCGCTCTCGTCTCTCTGCTCTCTTTCGGCGCGCTCTCTCTCTCTCTCTCTCTCTCTCTCTCTCTCTCGCTTCGCTCGCTCAGCTCTATGCGCTCTCTCTCTCTCTCTCTCTCTCGTTTCTCTCTCTCTTACTCTCTCTCTCTCTCTCTCTCTCTCTCTCTCGCTCGCTCTATCGCCTCTCGCGCGGCTGTCTTCTTCTCGTCTCTCGCTCGCTTTCTCTTCCCGCCCTCTCTATCCGCGCTCTCTCTCTCTTCCAGCTCTCCTCTTTCGCGCGCTCTCTCTCTCTCGCTGCTCGCTCTGTTCTCTTGCGGCCGCGCGCGGCGTGTGTGTGTGTTGTGTGCCTGTGATATGTGTGGTGTGTGTGTGTGTGTGTGTGTGCGTGCGTGCGTACGTGCTTGTGCGTACGTGCTGCGTGCTGCTGTGCTTGTGTGCGTGTGCGTATGCGCATAGGCCCTACGTATGCGTACGCGTATGCGTATGCGTATGCCTATGCCTATGCGTATGTGTGCGCGCGCGTGAGTGTTTGCATGCCCACGTGCGCCCGCGTGCGTGTTTGCGTGCCTACTTGCCTATACGTGCCTACGTGCGTGCGTGCGCGTGTGTGTGCGTGTATGCATGCGCCCGCGTGCGTGTTTGCGTGCCCACGTGCGCCCGCGTGCGTGTTTGCGTGCCTACGTGCGCCCGGCTGTGCGTGTTTGCGCTTGGCTACTTGCCTATACGTGCTACCGTGGTGCGTGCGCTGTGGCTGGTCTGTGCGTGCGTGCCTAGGCGAATGCAGTGTTTTTTTTGAGCGCAGACGTGAATGCGATCTCGGCGGCGGATGCATATCGCCTTGTTAATATCGCATTAAGGATCGAATATATATATCAGAAGTAGATATCTGATATATATATATAGAGAGAGAGAATAATTTACAGAAATATGCATCTTCTTCCTCGCACGAAAATTATTTACAATTCTGGTTTCGCACTTGAGCCGCCGCGAGTGTGTACACGCGCATGTTATCATGATGTTATGTATATATACGAGCACCTCGGCCCCTCGGGTTAGTCGCACGCAACACAGAGAACAAACGCGGCCGGTTATCGATTTAAAAGTATTTTTAGATGGTGATGCGCGTGTGGTCTATAACCCATTGTTATATTATATCTATTCTGCTAGCTATATGTGCGCGTGTAAGGGATTTTGCGAGATGTTTAAATAGAGTAGTTAGTGGAGCTAGACTAGGGGTTGTTTTAGCAATAGTTTATCTAGACACAGCGTCGCGCATGTTGTTGCGGCTACATTGATGTATTAGGGAGAATTGTAAACGTGTTTTAGGTCGGGAGTTTCTAGGGTGACTGTGAAATTGATGGTTAGCAGAGCTGGGTGTAGACATGTGGGATGATGGCGGGGTTTTGGAGAGAGAAGAGAGATGTAGGGGTCGGGAGTCTGGTGGCGTTCGCGAGAGGAAGCGTGTGCGCGTTTTCTTCGTTGTCTTCGTGGAACACACTGTGTGCGAGCAGTTATTAAAGTTTATTCCGGTTACCACACAAGTTTTGGATTCCTTCTATATCATTTATTCAACGAATTTAACTTCCAACGTCACAGCGGGAGTAAGTCAATAAAAACGAAATAACCGGTATAAATAAGGGAAATACAATACGATAATAAAAGCAATAAACCGAATAAAATGCAATAATGTAAACGAGATGAAACTACGCGATAGGCCAGCGGATGCGACAATAGAGTGGTGGCATCCACGTCTACATACAGGTATATAGATCGCTGCAAGAATCACTAGCTAACTGTACTAATAGACTATAGATGTTTCTACTAGTACCTAAGTGGCTACACAATTAGTTGACCGTTATTTAGCTACACAATGAGTGTAGTGATAGTCAGATTAATTACCAGCTCAATGGCTGTTGTACCGGGTAGGTCACAGAAATAGCGGCTAATTGGTTCAACTAACACTCGGGTGTATGTGCAGACGGGAAGAACAGTTGCAGTAATAAGTAAATGGTGGCACTAACAATAGTTGACAGCAACACTACTAACAGCTATAGTTGCAGTATTAGCTAATTTGATGCCAAGATGGGTAGATCGTTGCACTAATAGTAGTAGATGTCTGAACTACTGGTTAAATGGATGCACCAATAGCAATAGATGGTGGCATTATTAACTACAGTATGTACTGATAGTTAAATGTTTGTCGTGATAACAGTAGATTTTTGAACTAATAGTTAAATTGATGCACTAATAGCTAAATGTTTGCATCGTTAACTAGACGGATGTAACTATAGTTAAATGTTTTTAATAACAGTAGATGTTTGAACTAATAGTTAAATTGATGCACCAATAGCTAAATGTTTGCATCGTTAACTAGACGGATGTAACTATAGTTAAATGTTTTTAATAACAGTAGATGTTTGAACTAATAGTTAAATTGATGCACCAATAGCTAAATGTTTGCATCGTTAACTAGACGGATGTAACTATAGTTAAATGTTTTTAATATCAGTAGATGTTTGAACTAATAGTTAAATTGATGCACCAATAGCTAAATGTTTGCATCGTTAACTAGACGGATGTAACTATAGTTAAATGTTTTTAATATCAGTAGATGTTTGAACTAATAGTTAAATTGATGCACCAATAGCTAAATGTTTGCATCGTTAACTAGACGGATGTAACTATAGTTAAATGTTTTTAATATCAGTAGATGTTTGAACTAATAGTTAAATTGATGCACCAATAGCTAAATGTTT
>NW_014577234.1:220458-226680 GCF_000485595.1 Priapulus caudatus
AGAGAGAGAGAGAGAGAGAGAGAGAGAGAGAGAGAGAGAGAGAGAGAGAGAGAGAGAGAGAGAGGCATCGTAGTGAGGAATCGGTTGCAACTATAGGTAGCATACAACAGTAGCCTTTCGCAAATTGTTCGCCAATGTTGCAGTATTTCGTCGCTGGAAAAGGCCTTTTTTGAATGTTTTTTTTTGCGGTAAAATTCCGAACTAGAGTACACTTGCACTTGTAATTTGCATTATTTACGCAATGTAGATGCCTCGTGGACGTCTAGAAGGCATTAGAAATGGGCTTAGTTTTGTCGTGTAATTGTGCCATTGCGTCAAGTGGCGTAGCCATAGTGACCGGTCCTTTATTTTTGTGTTTGAAACGGGATTCGACTACTTTGTAGAAATGCGCATTTAGCTGGCATAAGTTTCGAGCCGAGCATAGACCTTGTGTGGTTATACAGAGTATGACCATCTGTGGTTATTTAGCATGAATAAAATGTATGTCGCGCCGAAACTCTCTACGAATTTTTTAATTAATTTTTGTTCGATGCGTATTCAGGGCTGCTGCCTATAAACGCCCTCTACGGTTGT
Organism: Priapulus caudatus; assembly: GCF_000485595.1. Taxonomy (NCBI): domain Eukaryota; kingdom Metazoa; phylum Priapulida; class Priapulimorpha; order Priapulimorphida; family Priapulidae; genus Priapulus; species Priapulus caudatus. The sequence continues at coordinate 221,032 of NW_014577234.1, forward strand.
ACGCCACCTATAGGTGGTGGTTTGTCGGTCGCGTCAGCGGAAAATTACGGGACATTTGTGCTATGACACGAGGTCGCGCTTGGCATATATACTTGCGTCGGCACAGATCGTATACGGACTCAAATTTATTTCCTCTAAAATTAATCAGTTGCCATACTTGTTATTGAAACTCGTGTTACCGAGAGTTGTTGACAGGATGTAGACGCCCAAGGTTCTTATGTTGAGGTGTTTTAGAAAGTTCAGCTGTCGTGAGAATTTCATTAGGCTCACAAGGCAAAACCCAGCCATCGGGGTTTCAGTTCCCCCTCCCCTTTTCATCTCGTTAATCTTGTAGCTACGTGGAAATTAATGGCCCACGATATTAAAATTTGGTGTACATTAATAAAAAAATATTATATGCATGTAATATATGAAATGCATAATTAATGGACCGTGTCGTTCTACAATGAAAAACGATTGTCTCTTGCCGTGTTAATCTCCAACGTATAGGAGAGAGAGAGGGAGAGAGAGAGAGAGAGAGAGAGAGGAGAGAGAGAGAGAGAGAGAGAGAGAGAGAGAGAGAGAGAGAGAGAGAGAGAGAGACCCGTGGTGGACGGTGTGTGTGAAAATGGTGTGGTGTGTGTGTGTGTGGCGCGGGCGGCGTGGCCGTGGCTGTGGGAGCCCTGGACGCCGTCTGTGGGGGCGTGCTGCGTGAGCGTGCGGTGCCGGATTTGGATGTACATCAGTCATGCATTGATTATATCTCATGACTTATATATGATGATATGGTTATATATATAATCACAGGAGTCATAATGATTGATTAATCCGGATATGATGATGGGATATATCTGGCTGTTGCGTTTGTTGTTGTGACATGGTGAGATGAGGGGGTGGCCTGTATGAGTGCATTCTTTGCTGGCGGGGGACCCTTCAATTAATGCTGTTGTGGGCGCTACTGGTTTAAGCAAGAGCTAATAATACACGTATGTAATCCAGAGTCCTATAATGGACATGGACTAGTTGTCTATTGATGGGACCTCTGTGACGTCATGTAATATGTTGTTGATTGAGGTGTTCTTGGTTGTGTGTTGGTAGGGGATGCGGATCGCGGATCGTGCGCGCAGCGGAGCGACACGCTGGGTTGCTGCGTTGGTGGTGGTGGGGTGAACGTGTGTGATGGTGTGCCGTGGTGACATCTCTCCTCTGCTCTGTGCATCCTGCTCTCTCTGCGTCTCTCTCTTGCTGCTCTGTCTCTCTGCTCTCTGCGTCTGCTGCTGTCTCTCTCTGCTCTGCTGCTCTCTGCTGGTTGCTGGTTCTCTGCTGGCTCTGCGTTGCTGCTCTCGTCTCTCTCCCTCTCTCTCTCTCTCTGCAGTTGCGCTCTCTCTGTCTTCTGCTCTCTCCTGCTCTCCCTGGCTGTCTTGTGTCTCTTTCTCTGCGCTGCTTCTTCTCTCTTTCTCTGCCTGCTCTCTGCTCTCTGCTGCTCTCTGCTCTCTACTGCTGCTTCGCTCTGCTCTGCGCTCTCTGCTCTCTCTCTCTCTGCGCTCTCTGCATCTGGTTGATCACTCTCTGCTGCTGCTCTGCCTTTGCTCTCTGCAATCCCTGCGGTTCTGTTGTCTGCTCGCTGCTGCTCTCTGCTCTCTCTGCTGCTCTCTCGCTGCGCTGCTGCTCCTCTCTCTGCTTCTCTGCTTCTCGCTCTGCTCTCTGCTCACTCTCCTGCTCTGCTGGTGTCTCGCTGCTCTCTCTGCTCTGCTAACCGAGAAACAGATGGTTAGAACAGGTGTGGTGAGGTCACATGTGGATGTGGCTCTAGCTTGTGGGCAGAGTGTTGAATGTTATGGTAAGGGAATCACCTGTGACTGTATTGTGTCGAAAATGAAGGAACTGAAGGAACTATGAAAATAGCTGTGCACACGCGAATTAAGCGCGGATTGGCGGGTGTTCTCCACTAACAGCTTACGAACAGGCTTGTGCTATGTCTGCTTTCTGAGGCTTCTCGTGGAGGGGAATCCACGCGGAAGAGAGAATGAAAACCACACCGTGCGGCACTGGATTTGGTCGCTGATTAGTCATGTCCTTTCTGCGCCATACAAGGTTACGGGCATGACGTGATGATTGCCAGGTGACAATGCCAATAGGGTAAACCGCAGAAAGAGAAAGTGCGAATGTGATGAGCATGAGCTCATTGATCTACATTTAATTGATTCTTTATTAAGGATAATGCTTTGTATGCCGATGCAGGTAGGTCAAATGACGTGTGGTGTATACCGATGTCGAACAACAGTATAGGCCTGTGCCAGTGCGAAGTATGATCCGTCGTCGGTGTACCTATAGTGACTAGTCCATTATCGGTGGTATAGTAGTTTGCCAAACTAGCAATGGTGGGGCGGTTGTGGTAAAGCCTGCTGCAGCCCGATGCTATGCTCGTGGACCCTATGCAGAACAAATGCATGATCCTGATACGCAATGATAGCATGCTACCGGTATCCGTGAGAATAGATGTGCCATAGACTCTGATAATGATGATAGCATCAAGCAGAGTGGGTTACCGCAAATGAATTGGTGTGAGCGAATGTTAAGTGTGATTGGCACACATACTACGACAACTGTGTGGGTATATATATATGATATATATGATATCTGATATGATATATATATATATAATCAATTCATACATGTATTAGATAACATACATGATATATGAGTGCAGAGCGCTGATGTAAATGATGTGAAGATACTTAATACCAGGTCTGATATGAATAAACCTCTACTTCGCGATGACATTTTAGCGTACTGTCGCTAAATGCATAGAACGCAGCGAGAACAACAGATGCGGAGTGCACGCGGCGATGAGCGCGAGGCACTCTTTCCGCAGATGATTGATGCGGATCACTGAATGCTGTACGATTGACAGATTACGATGTTCCTTAACTTTACGGACGTGGAATATAAAATAAGATGTTAAGAATACGCATGATGCTTCTCTGCGAGATTGGAGAAAATGGGCGTTTGGATGTGTTAGAATGTGCGAGGATGGGGGCCACGACAGCGGGTGTGACGTACTGACTGCTAAGGACGTCGCAAGTGGCATATGGACGATGCCTGTCTAGCCACCGATTGGATGTTGCCTGCGAACGAATTGCTGAAACGGCGCATAGGTGATGAGCAAATGCGTTCATCGAGTGAAAATATGAAACGAGGACGATGAGATTGAGTGTTCAGAGTCAGTATGTGGCTGGGTAGTGGCGAAGAAACAAGTGCCTGATATAGACACACCACACACACTACACACACACAGCACACACACACACACACGACACACACACACCACACCACACACAACACACCCACACACACATACACCACACACTACACGACCACCACACACAACACACACACAACACACACACACACCAACACATGCAAAACACACACACACGACACACACACACACGCACACACAAACACACACCACACACACGACAGCACACACAAACACAGACGCAACACACACCACACACACACACGCACGCGACGCACACGCGGACACGCACACGCATTGGTATATCACTCGATCGAACAGAATCGAGACGCGCACGCAGTGACCGTATATGAGGGCCCAGGCCGAGCGATGCTGTACACCGGAATAACCATGTACATAACACAATGACACGAGTAACGAACACAAACGTGCTGCGTGGTGGTGATTGCGACGTGAGATAAGCATTGATGGAAACGGCTGGCTGCACGTTGTGTGCGGTTGCTGTTTCGATTGCTGATGTCGGCGCTGTTGTAACTGGTTGTTGCGCCTGTAGTTTGCGGAAAACGCAATGTGTGTTGCGCGACCCCGACTCACACTGGCCCCACCGGTGGTTTTCAGGTCATTGGTCCGAGGCTGCTGTTTCACGTATTAAACGGGATTTTTCGTGGGCTGTGCGCACACGAAACATGCGCATTGACGTCAATAGGCGGTGTAAAGCTACCAATCCGTGGTAAACCTTGTGCGGTTGAATGGATTGAACAGGCTCCTAACTATATGCTCGCCGCAAACCCCTCGGCGTTATATGCGTCTTCACTGCAGCGCCATGCTAGCGCACGAATAGTGAGCAACCTCTACCGGCGTGTATGTGGGTCGCGCCCACAACCGCCATTCTGCGTGCCGAGTTGTCAACTTAAGCTGGTGAAAGCTGATGCTATGGCAATTGGGTTCCTATCCCTCTAGCATGAACCGCAAGCGCGGACGTACAAATGAAATAAGGGAAACATCAATGCAAATTGCACACGCTGCCTGCCTACCAGTAAAGGCCAATAGACCGCGAGGGTGTTGCCGGGGGTGTCTTGACTGCGGTTCATCCACGCTTGTCTCCTGCGCCACACTGCCTGTAACCCACTTAATCGCGTGTCGGCAGACGATAAGCGGCCCGGTGAGATTTGCCGGCGTTGGCTGTGATGTTTTGTTCCCTCATGGAGTGAAGCAAGAAATAGGGCTCTAGTGAGGCTGTCATTGGTGTGCATGACAATGCACCGTGCCTCTCCGTTGTATGGTGCATGTGTGACCGTTTAAAAACCTGAACCCTAACCCTAACCCTGAACCCTAATGCATGTCTAACACTTCAGTGTTGTAAAAAAAGAATTGTTGTAAGAGATTATTTGGTGTTATGACAGATTTTGGTGAAAAAATCATGGGTAAATATTGTGCGTTTAATTGGAAAACAATCGTGTAAATGGATAAAGATCAGAAAAATACAGAAAACACGGGAAAATGAATTAAAAAATGACATGCTGGACTTCCTATGCATACTACCTATTCAGCCGCTGTAGCCGTTAGGACCTCTACGCGTTTCGGCATATTGCATGATTATGTGCTGAGAATTATTGTGTAATGATGGAGTGGTGACCATGGAATGATGACGACACGGTGGTGGACGTGCGACTGGAGCGACGAAACAAGCATCAACCAATGGCAGCGCTTTACTGGAGCACTATGTTCTGGATGTATTCTAGGGAAAAGAATCACCGGTACCAGTGAGATGAGTAACGCGATTAGTATCTGCGCGATGAAATGCCGTCGTGAGCGCGAACGCGGGAGATATTGGAGGTTAGGTGTGATGGCGAAGTGGCCGAGAGTTGTGCATTGGCTGCTGATGACCGCTGGTGGAGGAATGAGCCCGTTGGGCAAGGTGGCCGGCATATGTATTCTATTGGAATGCGCAAAGGCTATGCCTCGTGAGCCCTGGTCAGTGGCTATGCTATACACCATAGATAGTGCTCTTAGCGGATGACCATGAGACTAGTATGATAACGATAAGACGAGCGTTCTGATATGTTAAAGTGTTGAGGTTAGGGGTTGGGGATAGTGTTTTTGCCATCATGTCCTGTTGATATGACGCGATAAGTCCTGATGAATGTTGTCAGAAAAGAGTCTATCGCGGCAGAGTTGAACTGGTTAGTATAGCGAATGATTAGACCATGCGCCAACCCCAGCACATCAGCAGGGCTGTATGCCTTCAATGCTCGGAAAGATAGCGGAGTTGGTCGTGAGAGCGTCAGTGTACGTCACCCGAGAATGCTGTTGAGGTTCCATGGAAAATGATGCCCACGCGTCTGGCAACCTTGGATTCAAACGAGGGCGTGTCATCGATGCGTGACGCGCGCGCCAGCGATTCACGT
>NW_014577234.1:226861-230490 GCF_000485595.1 Priapulus caudatus
TATTCGATTACGACTAACTTTACCCATCGAAATTCCCGGGCGTGCGCGCGAGGCAAGGACTCTCTGTCGTTGATTTTACACGCGACAAGGTTTTCTTTTCAGGCAGGTAGATATTATACCTAGCCGTAACTATACACATCATCTACCGTAAGGACGTGCGAGATTGTCCTGGCCTGACCTAGCTGCCGACATGTCGCTATCATTACTGACACGCCGACGGCAACAGGTTGGAAGGAAATTCGTAGGCAGAAGAAGATTAGTGGCCGACGTGGGAGCGAGGTGACGTGTTGTCGGGGGCGCCATTAATTCCGTTGTTCGTGTAAGCGACGCCCCCAGTGTGTTACCTGCTATTACGGACGAGAGAGAGAGATTGTCCCTCCCAGCAGGTTTTGTTGAGGTGTGTGTGGGGGGGGGGGGGAGTTGCGCGTACGTGTGTGTGTTTGTGTGTGTGTGTGTGCGTGTGAGTGTGTGTGTGTGTGTGAGTGCGTGTGTGTGCGTGTGTGTGTGCGCATGTGCGTGCGTGTATATATCTGTGTGATGCGCGTGCGTGCGTGTGTGCTCGTGGGCGTGTGTTTCATGAGCACGTGTGCGTGCGCGCGCGCGCGTGCGTGCCTGCGTGCGTGTGTGCGTGCGCGTGTTCCCTGTACTGTACTTGAACCCTGACTGCGATCTGTTCTCCGATATGCGGTTAAATGCACAGCGCCCGACTGACGCATTGAATGCTGCTATACGCACAGTGTGCCGTAAAAAAAACCTGGCTGACAGACGAAAGTTCGACAGGTAAAAGCCGGCCAGGTAAAAAGCTCACGGCGTAAACGTTACAGCAGCAGTCGCGTTGTGTGGCTTTGCGGAATGCGCACAGTTGAACGACGATATTATTATACAGCTCCTATATATTATACTCTGTATGTACGACACAATAGCTGGCATATGCTGGGTTTGGGTGATCACTCTCGTAGTTTACTCTAGAATCTAGATCGTGCGATCGAGCGAGCACGCAGACGAACACATACACACACACGCACGCACGCACACACGCGCCCACACGCATGCACGCACGCACGCATGCACGCACGCACTCGAGTTGGAGACGTCGCGTGTATAGCTAAACGGAAAAAAAGTACACGGAAACGAGAGAATCTATCGATTAATGCAATGAGATAGGACAGGTTGTATTTATGAATACAAAATTTAACAAATTAGAAACACACTGTATTCTATTTTAAAAACGAATGACACCGCATCGCTTTAATATCAGATTAACCAGCTTCTTATGCTACAACTAGCCTGAAAACGGGAGAGTACATCGAAAGCTCGTTTTAGATTCAAGATGTATGTGTGATGGTGGCAGATGGATTGCTATCACTGTCCACCATTGACAACCCCAGCTCCGCTGCATCGCTCCGCTAAAATACTAGAAATAAATATATATCAATAGTACATAATATAGACTCTCTATTATGTACTCTTGATATATATGTAAGAAGCCATAGAAGTAAGGTTATTACATGCATATTGTAGAGAGAGGAGAATGATGAGCGTTAGTAAGAGAGAGAGAGAGCGAGAGAGAGGGGGGGAGAGAGAAGGGGGAAGAGAGAGGGGGGAAAGAGAGAGGGGGAAGAGAGAGAGGGGAAAGAGAGAGAGGGGAAAGAGAGAGGGGGAAGAGAGAGAGAAGGGAAAGAGAGAGGGGGAAGAGAGAGAGAAGGGAAAGAGAGAGGAGGAAGAGCGAGAGGGAAGAGAGAGAGAGAGATAGAGAGAGAGAGAGAGAGAGAGAGCAGATCACGTGATAGCTGCGCGCGTCGATCGATGACGCATCGTTTTGATCAAGGTTGCCACGCGGTGGGCATATGTTTTCATGAACCAAAGTATTCTCGTGACGTACACTGACGTCACGCACGAACTCGGCTATCTCCGAAGTTGAATGCATACAGCCTGCTGATGGTGCTGGTGGTTGCGCATGGTCATATTCCATACTACGCATATCAACTTCCGCATCAGACTTTCCGTTTATCAAAGAATGATGCAAAAACCTATCCACAACCCTAACCTTAACACTAAATATAAACCGACTCGGCTATCTTATATACTATCTATGGTATCCCAAACACTATCTATGGTGTATAGATAGCCACTGACGTCACGAGGATACTTTGGTTCATGGAAACATATGCCCACCTTGCCACGCATGCAGCGGTCATATCACTCGCATCACTTAATGTTCTCGCGCGCTCACGAGCATTCTCGCGAGAACTAATCGCGTTAACCCGGCAGCGTGGTTTTTTCCCCTAAAATAATCAAGAACATATGGCTCTAGTGAGCGCTGCCATTGGTTGAGCTTGTTTCGTCGCTCAGTGACGTCACAGTGTCGTCATATTCATGGTACATCCATATTACATAATTCTAATAATTATGAATAGCCGAACGCGTAGAGTACTAACGTCAGGGCTGAAAGGCCGTTGGATCGAGTCCCATGTGTTTTTTAATTATTTTCCTGTTTTCTGTATTTTTCTATCTTTATCCATTTAACGATTTTTTTCTAATTAACGCAAATATTTACATGATTTATTTACAATTTATATTTACAATTATATACAATTTAATAACAACAAATAATTTTTGCAACAATTTTTTTAAAAATAGAGTTACATGATTAGGGTTAGGGTTAGGGTTAGGGTTACGGTCACAATGCACCATAAAACAGGAGTTTGAAGCACGTGATGTGTATCAACCAATGGAAGCGCTCACTAGAGCCCTATGTTCTTGATTATCATAGGGAAAAAACTCACGCAATCGGCAAACCCACCGCCGCTTATCGTCTGCACGAACGCGATTAGTGGGGTAAGGATGTGTGGCGCTGGATGAAAGTGGAGAAGCCGAGAAGATACCCACGGCAACACCTCGCGGTCTATTGCCTTTACTGGTAGCAGCAGCGGTGAAATTGCATTGATGTTTCCTTTATTTATTTGTACGTCCGCGATTGCGGTTCATGCTGAGGGATAGGAACGAATTGCATAGCATAAGTTTTCACGCGTTAGTTGAAACTCGGACGAGAATGCGGGTGTGGGGGCGCCATACGCGGTAGGTTGCTACTATTCGTCGCTAGATGGCGCTGAGTGAAGACGATATAACGCCGAGGGGGTTTGCGGCGAGATATAGTTTAGCTGTTCAATCATTCAACGAAAGGTTTACACGATTTAGCTTACCGCCTATTGACGTAATGCGATGTCGTGTGCGCAAGCACAAATCCCGTTATAGTGAACAGCACCCAATGACCTGAAAACACGGTGGGGGCAGTGTGAGTCGGTCGCAAACACATTGCGTTTGTTCCGAAACTAAGGCGAACAACAGTTGAACAGCCCGACATAGAAATCGAAAAGCAAACCGACAAACGTGCAGCAGCCGTTTCATATATTGCTCCGTAGCAATCACCACCACGCAGACGTTTGTGTTCGTTAATCGTGTATTGTGTTATGTACATGGTTATTCGGTGTAAGCATGCAGCTCGGCTGGCCTATATAGGTACTGCGCGTTCGATTCTGTTGATCATATATACAATGCGTGTGCGTGTGCGTGTGCGTGCGTGTGTGTGTGTGTGTGTGTGTGTGTGTGTGTGTGTGTGTGTGTGTGTG
>NW_014577234.1:236320-249487 GCF_000485595.1 Priapulus caudatus
GGTTACGAAATATCGTCAGGTGGAGGAATGGGCCGGCGGGGGCGAAGCGGAGGGCAAGAGCCACCGGAGAGAGGAGGTGGAGAGGGGGGGGGGGTGAAGTGAGTTTGTAAGCTGTCGCAATATTGACAATAGATGTTGTCTATAAATGTTGGCAACAAATGTTGGCAATAAATTTTAGCGACAAACGTTGGCAACAAAGTTTGGAAACTATTTTCGTCCGATATGGCATTGGCTCATGTTATCCAGCGCCCCCTCGCGGTAGCATAGCATTCAGGAGCCCGTTGGCAGAAGCTTAATAAATGGTTGCGACCTCATCAGCCATAAAATGCCATAACGTTTGAAGTGAAGTATTATGCAAAGGTAATGAAGCATTTTAGCCCGCTGATAGCCATAATAAGTACTAATAATGTTTCTAACGAGGGGTCTAAGATGCAGATGCACGCTCTAAGTGACTATAGCGCTCATCACAAATGCGGAGAAAATTTTCGCAACAAAAGCGGATTTTCCGCCGATTAACGTCGCGCGAGCGACGCACCGGTCGATAGAGGGCGCGCGCGTCTGCGTCATGCGTTTCCGCCTCGCTGCGTCTAGCGCCTCCCGCGCCTCCCCCCTCTTTCCGCGTCATTACGGCGGCCCGTCCCGCCCCCTCCCCCGCCTCCACGCGCCGCGCACCAGCACGAGAGCGGCTCCACGGCCGCCGCCGCCGCCGCCGCCGCCGAGCGCGTGTTATGTTTACGTTGCGTTGCCCAAATATATGCCATATAATACAGTTCAGCGGGGCAGCGGTGCGGAAGAAGAAATAGCAGCAGCAGCAGTAGTAGTAGCAGCAGCAGCAGTAGCAGTAGTAGTAGAAGCAGCAGCAGCAGCAGCAGCAGTAGTAGTAGAAGCAGCAGCAGCAGCAGCAGTAGTAGTAGTACAAGCAGCAGTAGCATCAGTATAGGTATAGTAATAGAGGAGCCGCAGTAGCGTCAGCTGGCTGGTTGGTTGGTTACACAGGCACGTTCCTCTCGCTACCGCACCTCGGCTTTCTTCGTCGGCTCTTTGCTCTCTCTACATAGTGGCATTGTTGTGCAGCCGCCTCGAGCAAGCGAAGACGGTCGGCCTTTGTGTCGGCCCGCGCGCGGTGATATTCCGCATCGTCTGTGAACGATTTTCGCACCGTCACCCCTCAGGGGTTGATCGTCTAGGTTGACACAGAGTGATTTGTGTGTCGTTTTTTTTCTGCTCTCTCTCTCGCTCTCTCTCGCTCTCTTGCTCGCTCTCTCCCCCCCCTCTCTCTCTCTCTCTTGCCTGCTCGTGCTGTGTTTATGGAGTTGGCCTGCACGCTCTGTTGACTGCTCACCGTTCAGTGATACTTCGAGCGTGGTATAGGCGGTGGATTGTTGAATAGTCAGCTGACTGCAATCACAGTCGCCACAGTAACCGGCGAGCGCAGCGGACGTCACAGTATTCAGTGGTCATAGCAGACGTCACAGTCAACAGTGTGCAAAGCTGACGTCATAATAATCAGTGTTGAATCAGGCGTCACAGTAAACAGTGCGCAAAGCTGACGTCATAAGAATCAGTGTTGAATCAAACGTCACTTTATTCAGTGGTCATAGATGACGTCATAATAATCAGTGTTGAATCAGACGTCGCAATATTCAGTGCTAAAAGCAGACGCCACGATATCCAACGATAAAGACGAGATTCAGTGCTCAATCCACACGTCACGACAAACGGGGGTCGGTCGTAGCAAACGCCGTCGTGAACAGTGACGATAAATTACATTCTGCACGCACGCACGCACGCACGCACGCACGCACGCCTTCTGTGTATACACGGCTCGATCGCGTGCGCGCGCCTGTGTGTGCGAGTGAACTACGTGTGAGGGCGTTACACTGCTCTCTGGTCAAGCACGTTGCGTGAGATACGCTCGGACATAAGGCCATTAGTCTTCGGCATCTCATCTCATCGTGAGATTTCAGCGCGCTATCAAACCGCTCGTCGGTCCGCGTCGCTCGCGTAAACACGGGCGATAATAAACAGAGACCTGGATAGAAAGATTCGCATCGTCGTCGTTGATCCACACGCAACGGTGGATTTCAACCAGCAGCTTTATATACAGATCAGCACAGACAAGCAAGCACTGAGAGCTTGTGTGTGTGGGTTCGTTTGTGGCTAGCCGCGCTCTATGCTAAATCGTAGTGGCAGCGCTCGCTGAGTCGTTAGTCATTACAGGTAAATAAGCCGTCGGTGTAGAGAGCGCGACTGCCGATCCGACGACCGACCGATCTACCCGGGATCCGCCGACGTCCGAGTTCTGGTCAGAACTAGCGTCATCGTCGTCGTCGGCGTATTTGTTGCTCGTGGCGACGTTCTAGCCGTCGTCCGTACGTCGTCTATAAGCGGCCGTTTCGTCGGCTCCTGATCATCCGTCGGATTCAGTCGACGTCGGCGACAACGCGTTATTTTGTGTCCGTCGTCGGCGACGCGTCATCGTGTGTTTGTCGTCGGGCGGGTCACGTCCCTGCGTTCGTATTTGTCGGATGAGTGAAGTAAGAACTGGAAGGCTGGAAGGCGCGCTGCAGTGTTAGTCGTGCATGTGATTGTCTCGCTTTAGTGTCTATTTCCTCGTCGTGTTCTGCACGTTAACCGACACTAGGCGGCCAAGCCGGCAGGCGTCCGACCCGCTAATATACTTCGCTACTGCTGCGTGCGTGCGCGCGTGTGTGAGTGCGTGCGCGTGTACGTACAGCGCGCACCCATACCTGGCTAACGCAGCAACGTTACTTCCTGCTCTCGCTTCTAACGGACCATGTGTAAGCCGTAAGCAGGTGTCGGTACCATGCGCGCACGCACGCACGCACGCACGCACGCACGCACGCACGCGCGTGAGTGTGTCCTCTAGCGACGGCGGACGGTGCGGACGTTGACGATGGCTTGGGACGAGCTTCCGGTGTCGCTAATCAACCCGACATCCGCCCGCCACGCTCAGACGACGACGTCGGACGTCGGCTTAAACGCAGCGCCCTCTGTGGGCCGGAGCATTTCAGGGTGTGATTTTTAGAAATGCTGCCGTACTTCAATCATCGGCCGATTCCGCGCTCGCCGAGTGAAATCTAAACGCACACGCAGAATTTCTTCCTCCGTGGCAGCTATTCGTGGATAATATTATATTTACGCTATCGGTGTAAAAGAAAAACAAGGAACACGCGGCGATGCCGCAGAATGGTAACGTGCTGCGCCGCGTCGGGGCGCTGGCGGCAGCGCTGGAACTGCGGAAGAGCTACTCTCTGAGCGGACGCCGGGAGAGAGACAGGTCTTCGACCACGGTAATTGTACCTCAAAGTTCCCCTTTTTTTCTCCTAGCAATTAGCAATTATCTCCTTATGAGGCGAGATAAGCGCATCTTTGCGTATCGGCTCATTGACGCTGCAGTTGCTAATCTTATAGATTTACTGCGCTTCATCGCGCACGAATCAATGAAAACTAGTTTCCTTTCGACACGCACAGATAACGCAATACGGATCAACAGACCCCCCGGTGCTGCTACTGCATTTGCGTGACGCGGGAGTTTAAATACACACCCGCGTGTACGTTCGTACGTAAAATTAGCAGCAGTAGCCGAGCTCGATTGAAGAACACTCGCTTGCGGTAAAAAAAAATTCTGTTGAAATTTAACGGAATTCCCCATATTGAAAATTAGGCGGAATGATATGAAAAATCTGTACCAAAAATATTTTCGCAACACGTGCGCTAGGCCGGAGAAGATATAACGTAAAAATACGGCCGTGCTTATACTTCGAAACATAAGCATCGTTTTTTTCAAAATGTAATTATTAACGTTTTGCGTACACACACATACGCGCGCGCGCACACACACACACACACACACACACACATATACAGTGTTGCGATGCAGTGTTGCAATACAATGTTGCGATACAGTGTTGCGATACAATGTTGCGATACATTATCGAGATGCGGAGTTGTGATGGATGCCCTCATCTCACCGCATGCAGTCGTCGGGCAGACGGCAGGTGAAGGCTGCATGAGTCGTCACCGCCAGACACCGCACACACACACACACATACACACACTGCTAATTCGCTAACACGCTTAACTACAACACTCACGACCACCTGTGGAAACCACTAGCTCCTCCTCCTCCTCCTCCTCCTCTTCCTTCCTCATCCGCCGCCTCCTCCTTTACCCTACGCGTCCGCCTGCGCACCGTGTTGGTTGGCGCTCGCAGGCGCGGCGCGGCGCGCGGCAGGGTATATGGCGTGCCTCGGTGAGACCGCAGCTGCCGTCTTGATAAGTTCCCCGGGCGATGCAGCAGAGAGAGAGCGAGAGAGAGAGAGAGAGAGAGAGAGAGAGAGAGAGAGAGAGAGAGCTAGCGTTGCGGTCGTTGACACCGGTTCTCTCTCACCGGGGCAGGTGTTCGCTGCCTCCCGAGGACGCTTGATTTTTCCGGTGAAGGGTGGGAGGTGTGACCCGCGCGCGTGTGGTTTGGGGGGGAGGGAGTTGGTTGAGAAGGAATGGAGAAGGTCGAGGGGAGGTTTGGGAGTCGTGGAGTGTATACGCGGCAAGGCTCGTGGGATTGTGCGGGCGTGGGAGGAGGTGAAGAGACGCGAGCGAGGGAGCAGGTGAGTTCTATCGTAGAAGGGAGAAGATATCGTGGCAGAAATCGCGAGAAAATAATTTTATTTCACGAGAAGAGATATTTATTTGTCGGCCGACGCAAGTGAAGTGCGTAGTGGTTAACTGGAAGCAAAGCTGCGGTGAAAGAGAAGAAGAAGAAGAAGAAGAAGAAGAAGAAGAAAATATAAAAAATAATAAAAAATAAAAAAAGAAGAAGAAAAAGAAGAAAAAGGAGAAAGAGAAAGAAGAAGAAAAACAAAACGCGTGCGATCGTCGCAACGCCAGATCCACCCGTTTCTTTTCAATACGGATCAGCATATTATACTCGGCCTTTCAACACCCAGCGTGGTTTTCATCTCGCCTCTCGTGCTTGCCCGGGGGTGCCTGGCGGCCCTGGCAACGGGAGTGTGTTGGCCCGATCCATCGTCGCCGTGCCATACCGGCGCTGCGTCCCCTAGTAGTGCTATGCGGGTTGGGAAAGAGCGAAGTATGTTCGCATCGTGCCTCCGCAAAACTTGATAGGATTCTCTCTATACGACTTTCGCACGTCATCGCGGTTTCGAAACACGTTTGTTTTAGGATTGGATTTTTTTGGCGTCGACTTTCGTATTTGTTTGTCCGTATTGACGTCATCGCAGACGAAATGATCGGCTAACGCCACCGTCGGCGTCACTGCGGCATTGTCACCATCGTCATCGTCATCGTCATCGTCATCGTCATCGTCATCGTCATCGTCATCGTCATCGTCATCGTCATCGTCATCGTCATCGTCATCGTCGTCGTCGATCGATATCGTGGTTGGCGTTGACGCTGCTGATTTCAGCAACGCGAAGGTACACGAACTTTAGGCGTTTGATTAGAGCTTAATACCTGCACGTGGCTTAGACTTCTGAGGCACGCCGCGTCCTGGGTGTAGCACCTGACACACGATGCCTCTACTAATGGATGAACGATCACCGTTCACACACACTCACACGCACACACATACACACACACACACATACATATATACATATATACAAAGAGCGATACAATAATTGGCTTAGGCGGTATAATGGAAAGTCAGAAGTGTCGGCTCGTCCGTCGTTAGACGATAGATAGCGAGCACTCCATCGATTTGAGGAGATGACACCTTTTTTGCCATTAAGTACCACTCCGCGAAGGTCAGTGTAGAACGCTCAACCGGCGTTTTGCAGTGAGCTCTGTATACATAAGCTCGTCCCTGGACGGTTTCACAGGTAACCGCACACACCGGTGCCGAGTCGCTTTAATGCACGACGAAGCTCTGAACGTGCGCAGCTAGTCGGCGTATTAAAATCGCATTAAAGCACTCATTAGTTGCAACATTACGTACCGAGACAGACACAGCAATGCTGGGCGATATTGTCTCTCGGGAATCACTTTCGCAGAACAGATAAACTTTTTTTTAATGTTTTCACTTTTTTATGTTTTGTTTACGATGCTGCTGATAGGCGACGCGGCGATTTGAAGCTCGCATTCTCGCGCCGATGCGTGGTGGCGCTACCGTCGCATTCGCAACTTTCTCCGAGGCAATTAAGAACCGTGGCACATCGTTAAAGTAATTAGTTTTGCGTGGAAACCTTCATCGTTTGAAGGGCCGTCATGCGATGTTTTATTTCTATCGAAGCCTGTTATTTTTACCGTGGTATAAAAATATTTAATGGCCAGCGAGCGAACGCGACGCTGATTGGTGCGTCAGTGACGACCGCAGCGACAGTGCACAGCAGGCGAGCGACCGCTAAACGATCCGTCTCATATGAGCGCGTTCTAATCGCTTTAACGCTCGATTTACGAAACCGGAACGAAACTGGAACGATAATAGAAACTAAACGTTAAAATTACGATGACGTCATCAGCGTTCTGTGAAACGGCCTGCGGGTAGCTTTGGAAAGAGCTCAATCGATGTGTGCACATGTGCATGTGCGTGCATGCGTGTATGCCTGCTTGCGTGCGTATGTGTGCCTGTGTACGTGTATGTATGCGCGCGTGTGGCGTGCTGGTGCGTGTGTGCGTTCGTTGTGAGCGCGTTTGCGTGCGTGATTGTATGCGCGCACGTGTGCGAGAATGTCTGTGCGTGCGTGCGTGCGTGCGTGCGTGCGTGAGAATGCACGCGCGCGCGTGAGTGTGACTGTCGGGACGGGGTGTTAATAGCTTCTCGTTAAGGTGCCGAAAGTAACTCTTGGCCAACAGCGCTCGACAGCTCATCAACGACAGAAGGACGCGAGCAGGCTGGCTGGTACGACAACCAGTTACACCTCCCCTCTACTCCGCAATTACCGACTATACCGCGACTAGGACACGAGCCGCTCACACGAATTCCAACAGAGCCCGTGTGTGTTCGCACGGGAACACTGTATATGGCCAACCTATTCGTAACTGTAGCCTAGTTCGCGTGTTAAACTTCGAGCGCCGCGGTGAGAACTAGGTGGTGAAATTTCCACCTCCATCCGTTAGCGACGTAGATATATATATTATTGTAACTAGATCCGTGTATGTAACGCGTGCGCACAGGTGCAGTGTTCGATTTTCGTGCTCGGTAACTACGTGTTAGCTGCTAGACGGGGTAGTGGGGTTATAGTATCGGCGAGACGCGCTAACTATTGCTGGTGGTGAGTGCTGTTAGAAATAACACACGCACGCGCGCGCGTCTGCAGCGTAGACTGTTAAGGTGGAGTTCCGATTGACAAGTACCCGCATTAGCTACCACGTGAGAGAAAGAAAGAGAGGGAGGGAGAGAGAGAGCGGGAGGAAGAGACAAAGCGAGAGAGAGAGAGCGAAAGAGATAGATAGATAGAGGGAGAGAGAGAGAGAGAGAGAGAGAGAGAGAGAGAGAGAGAGCGGGAGACAAAGCGAGAGAAAGAGCGAAAGAGATAGATAGATAGAGAGAGAGAGAGAGAGAGAGAGAGAGAGAGAGAGAGAGAGAGAGAGACGGAAGAGAGAAATAGCGAGAGAGAGAGAGAGAAGAGAGAGAGAGAGAGTGAGAGAGAGAGAGAGAAAGAAGAAGAGAGAGAGAGTAGAGAAGAGAGAGAGAAAGAAGAGAGAGAGAGAGAGAGAGAGAGACAGCGTGAGCGATGACAGCGTGTACACTGCTACGGATGGCACGGATGAGATAATATGATGAAAACCTGCCTGTCATCCATCACGTATATTCCACGGCCACACGTCGCTCAGCGACAGCAAATATACTGTAAGACATCTTGCGACATGTGTGTCGGTGATAATGGTTAATGGAGGGGCGAAGATCATTGTGTGCGAGATGGGGGCGAGATATTCTTGCGTATGCTGTTTGAGCGTTTGTGTCTTTGATGTCATTGCGGCGTGTCTGTGCTTGCGCCTGCAACAATAATTGTTTGTTCCTTCTTGTTGATTCATTCTTATTATTCTCTTCTTCATTTATTTCCTTGGTTCATTGCGTGCGGTTTATTTTGTTTGCTTTCTTGTTTTTTTTTCATTCTGTTCTTTGCGTGTATGGCGTGTGCACATTACGTGCGGTGTGTGTGTGTGTGTGTGTTGTGGTGTGGTGTTGTGCGTGTATCGTGTGTGGCGTGCGTGCGTGCGTGCGTGCGTGGCGTGTGATTTGCGTGCATAGCGTGTGTCGGTTGTGCGTGTCGTGTGTATTTTTTGTTTGATTTGTGCCGCACGTGGTGTGTACCATTCAACCCTGGTTTGTTTGTTGAGTACTGTTAGTACTCAGTAAGATAGTAGATAGTTTGATAGTTCGCCCATCCTTTGTAATTGCATGTGTATGCCTCGGCCGTGTATTTGCGCGTAGGAGGTGGCGGCGTGCACGTGTATACGCGTTTCAGAATCACCTGTAGGTACAGATGGCTACGTGGTAGTGAGCGCTAGGAAGGAGAAGAAACCATGCAGAGCGCCAACGGAGACATACGCACTACGCAAGTCCTCTATCAGGTCGCTCTCTTTTCTAGCTTCTCTCATCGCTCATCGTCTCTTCGCTCTCTCTCTCGCTCTCTCTCTCTCTCTCTCTCTCTCGCTCTCCTTCTCTCTCTCTCTCCTTTCAAATCTCTCCTCTCTCTCTGTGTTGTGTTGTGTGTGGTGTTGTGTGTGGTTGTTGTGTTGTGTGTGTTGTGTGTGTGTGTGTGCCGTGTGTGTGGCGTGTGTGTCGTGCTCGTCTCTCAATCTCTCTATGCCTCTCCGCTCCTTCTTCATCTCTTCATGTCTGGACTCCTCTCATCTCTCGTATCTCTCTGTGTCTTTCTTTTCTCTCATCCTCGTCTGCTGGATCTGTCTCATCTCTCTCGCTCCTCTCGACACGTCCCTCGTCTCCTCTCTCTCCTTATCTTACTCTCTGTCTTCTTTCTCTCTCTCTATCTCTCCCCTCATCTCTCTCTCTCATCTCGTCACTTTCCAACCTGCGTCGTCTTTTCCTCGAACGACCCGGGTCCCTCGTACGAATGAATGTTATATACATCAACGCACGACCCCTCCCCGACTCAGCACCGCGATCGACGCTCGCGCCTGATTAATCGCTTTAACCGGAGTGGCGCATGACTTAAGGAAGCACGAGCGATCGCTCGCCGACGCCAGCCACGGTCTATTAAATGAAGAAGAACAGTAACAACCGGTCGCGGGCACGAACGCATATGCTGTGTGTGTGTGTGTGTTGTGTGTGTGTGTGTGTGTGTGTGTGAGTGGCGTGCGTGCGTCACGTGGCTGCGTGCGGCTGGCGTCGTACGTGTGCGTGCGGTGTGTGCGTCGTGTGTGTGTGTTTGTGCGTGCGTGCCGTGCGTGCCGTGTGTTGTATCGTGTGTGTGTTGTTAGGTGTGTGTGTGTGTGTTGCGTGCGGCGTGCGTGTGTGTGTGTGTGTGGTGTCGTGTTGTGTGTGTGTGTGTGTGTGTGTATGTGTGTGTGCGTGCGTGCGGTGCGCTGCGTGCGCGCAGCGCGCGTGTGTGCTGTGTGTGTGTGTGTGTGTGGGCGTGCGCGTCTAGAAACTCGGCTTTCTATATAAGCGTAATTCGCCCGCGGTCTCTAGGGTGGCATATGCGCGTGAAATCCCTCCTCCGTCTCCTCCCTCTCTTGCCCTCATCCCCCCCCAACAGAACTATAGCTCATCGCACTCGTGTGTTTGCTAACTCTTTGCTTTGCGAATCTGTAGGCTGAGCGAATCGTTATCATCTGGTACAGCTACTACACCCAGCAACCCCGCCAAGTGTCATCTGCGAGCGCTAAGTCTTTCGTGGCGAGGCTAGGACGATGAAGAGAGAGAGAGGAAAGAGAGAGAGTAAAGAGAGAAGAGAGTAGAGATAAGAGAGAGAGAGATGAGAGTAGAGAGAGAGAAGAGAGAGAGAAGAGGAGAGAAAGAGCGAGAGCGAGGAGCAGAAGAGAGAGAGAGAGAGAGAGAGTAGAGAGGAGAAAGAGAATAGACGCGCGCGTCGGATGAGAGAGAGAGAGAGAAGTAGAAGAGAGAGAGAGAGCAGAGAGAGGAGAGAGTAAGAGAGATGTAGAAAGAAATAACGAGCAGAGAGAGAGAGCGGCGAGAGAGAGAAGAGCGAGAGAGAGAGAGGAGAGCGAGAGAGAGAAGAGGAGCGCGCGCGGCGATGAGAGAGAGGACAGAGAGAAAGAGAGAGAGAGAGAGAGAGAGAGGAGAGAGAGAGAGAGAAGAGAAGAGAAAAGAGAGAGAGAGAAGAGATGAGAGGGAAAAGAGATGAGAGAGAGAGAAGAGAGGTAACGAGGAGAGGGAGAGAAAGAAGCGCAGAGAGAGAGAGAGAGAAGACAGAGAAGCGAAAGAGGAAAGCTGTGAGAGGAGAGTATGAGAGAGGATGAGACGAGAGAGAAGATAGAGAGAGGGGAGAGAGAGAAACAGAGAAAAAAAAAAAAAAAAAGAAAGAGGTAAGAGAGAGAGATAGAGAGAGACGAGAAGAAGAAGAGGAGGAGATGGATGAAAAGAGAGTAGAAGAAGAACGAGAAGCAGAAGATACGAAGAGGAAGTAGAGAGAGAGAAGAGAAGAGAGAGGAGAAAGAGAGAGAAAGAGAGAGTAGAAGGAGCGTGCTAGAGAGAGAGAGAGACGTAGAGAGAGAGAGAAAACTACAGTGGAGACTGCTCCGTGTGGTGTTTCTCCTGCGTGCCTGGGAGGAAAGCGGAAGATACGTCCGTCGTACGCTCGCGCGGGAGTGAAGGAGGGAGCAGGTGTGGGTGGGTGACGCAGCGGCTGTACGGTGTACGAGCTATACGGCTCGAGGACGAGTACCTGGGGCCGGTTTCACGAAGCGTACTTAGGTATTTAATCATGATTAAATCACTAATCATGATTAACTTCCCGTACTTAACTTGAAGTGACTGTTCTAAGGAAGGCTCTCAGCTTCCCGGTTCCAGGTTCTCGGTTTAGCAGGTGCTATAGTGGCACCCGTTTTAAGGGTAGTGTCAGGTTGCGTCGATAGATAATATAGGAACACAGTATTATGAAAACTACTCTTCGTGCGTCTATTTAAGCCTAATCAAACACAATCCTACGATACTAAACAGATGTCTCTATGTCGTAACACTCGCGCCCCGTGTCGCGTAATCGAATACAAGTAATTTCGTACCTTAGAGAGGAGGTTCGCGGAGGCGCTCGGCGGGGTGAAGGTAGGTCGGTGGAAGGTAGGAAGGAGAAGTATATCGAGACTACGTGTGGGAATATCGGAGCTGGACAACAACTGGACTATACGGTTTAAGGGATGAGAGCCGAGTTGCTACCTGGGGACTAACCATCGCAGATCGGCCCTCGCGTCATTAGTGTACTCGAATGCTAAGGGCGTGGTGTATAGTGATTACCTGCGGCGTTCTATTATTATTTATCCCTTGGAGCGATAAGGTGTGTTGTCTATGGTGATTGCTTATTTGAGGCGGCTAGTGTAAGACGGTATATTTACTCTCTGCGGGAGCGTGCGCTATCCTACACTGTTTCACGAAGCGTAATTAACTTTAATCATGATTAAGTTAATCACAATATTTAATTTTACTCAAGAGCATGATTAAATACACTAATCACAATTAGTTGCTAGTACTAGAAGTAGTATGTAGGTAGTACTAGTATATTAAGTACGCTGCAGATTTTACGATTGGAAATTTTACTTCAATTTTTTCCCAATGAAATTTAAATTATCTAAGATTAGCTGTACTAATTTAGTCATTATAATTGCAAAGTAATTCCTTTTCATGTACCGAATTTGCAGATACTTTTGGCGTTGTCCGCCATTTTAAATACAGTGTAATTCATGTTTAAGTCGGCTAATTATGTGATTAGTTAAATATGTACTTAAATCGCTTCGTGAAACAGATTTTTAAGTATGATTAACTAATCATAATTACAGGAGGTTAAGCTAGTATGATTAGGGATTTAATCATAATTAAAGTTAATCACGCTTCGTGAAACCGGCCTCTGGCCTCTACGCCCCCGGGACGAATTGTTGGTCGATTGATTTGGTTAACTTCCTAGCGTCAGCTCGCGTTACAACGCGTGTGCTTTGCTTAAAAAATGTACAGTATATACATGAGCGTACGGCTGGATTGTGTCATTGAACGCTCACACTCGCGCACCTGACGCCAGAGGGCTCCTCGGAACGGTTATTATTTATAAATGATTATATTATACGCTATGAACTAAAGCATTGTGAATTGTTATGGTTTACGTGCGCATGAAACAATGCCTCTGCGCACGGACCGTTATTGCTTATAAACTATTGCATTATAAACTATAAACTATTGCATTATAAACTATAAACTATTGCATTATAAACTATAAACTATTGCATTATAAACTATAAACAATTGTATTATAAACTATAAACGATTGTATTATAAAAGAAAGTAATGTATCACAAACTATAAGCTATTACATTATGAACTATACGATATTGCATCATTATAAGCTATTGTATAACCTATTATAACTATTATAAACTATACTGTGAACATTATAAACTATGACAGTATAAGCTATCTTGATACTACGCCTGCTTGCATGTGTTGCCTCGATAGCCGAGTGGATGCTGAAGATGTAAGTATGTAAGTATGTAGTATGTAGATGTATGGAAGATGTAAGTATGTAAGTATGTAGATGTATGGAAGATGTAAGTATGTAAGTATGTAGATGTATGGAAGATGTAAGTATGTAGTATGTAGATGTATGGAAGATGTAAGTATGTAGATGTATGTAAGTATGTAAGTATGCAGTATGTAGATGTATGGAAGATGTAAGTATGTAAGTATGTAGATGTATGTAAGTATGTAAGTATGTAGATGTATGTAAGTATGTAAGTATGCAGTATGTAGATGTATGGAAGATGTAAGTATGTAGTATGTAGATGTATGGAAGATGTAAGTATGTAAGTATGTAGTATGTAGATGTATGGAAGATGTAAGTATATAAGTATGTAGTATGTAGATGTATGGAAGATGTAAGTATGTAAGTATGTAGATGTATGTAAGTATGTAAGTATGTAGTATGTAGATGTATGGAAGATGTAAGTATGTAAGTATGTAGATGTATGTAAGTATGTAAGTATGTAGTATGTAGA
>NW_014577234.1:249512-252724 GCF_000485595.1 Priapulus caudatus
CTCTCTCTCTCTCTCTCTCTCTCTCTCTCACACTTTCTCTCTCTCTCTCTCTTCTCTCTCTCTCTCTCTCTGTCGCTCTCTCTGTCGCGCTCTCTCGCTTTCCCTCACCATTTCTCTCTCTCTCTCTCCCCCTCTATCTATCTTTCTTTTTTGCTTTCTTTCTCATGCGGTTCGATTAGGCAAATCCGATTGCCGAACGCTCGTTATGTTATATGAAATAATTCCCCCGTGCGGAGGCCAGGCGTGTCTGATCTAGGTCACCTCGACTACAGACGCAGAGACGATCTTAGAGAGAGATTGTTATCGATCGTTGGCCTCACTACCGCCCGCATGAGCAGTAGCAGTAGCAGTAACAGCAGTAGCAGCAGCAGCGGCAGTAGCAGCAGCAGTAGTAGTAGTAGTAGCAGCAGCAGCAGCAGCAGAAGTAGCAGTACTAGCGGCGGCGGCGGCAGCAGCAGCAGCAGCAGTAGCAGCAGCAGCAGCAACAGCCGCAGCAGCAGCAGCAGCACCACCACCACCACCACCACCACCACCACCACCAGCAGCAGCAGCACCACCACCACCCCCACCACCACCACCACCACCACCACCACCACCACCACCACCACCACCACCACCACCACCAGCAGCAGCAGCATCATCATCAGCAGCAGCAGCCGGTAGAACACTGCACCCTACAGCCACGCACGCCCAAACGACGCGCTCACGCACCACGGCGGGGGCCGCTTGGGACAGATTGCTCGCGCAATGTAGGCAGGCAGGCAGGCAGGCAGGCAGGAGCAATAACTCATAATCCGGCACGCAGAAATGCGTTTAGTCGACTCCCGCGAGAATCGCGACGGTAGAAGATATAAAATGGATGCATTAGCTACACGGAACTGCGCTCTGGGTCCGCCGCCGCCGCAGCCGTGCAATCGGCAGCGTCGGGAAGCGAGAGTCAGTCGCTCTAACGGGGATTGAAGCGGGAAACTAAAGCGTGCGGCTTGAGCGCGTGTAAGTAAGGTACGTCGCGTGAAAGGGAGATATGTTGGATTCCCTGCACGCGCGCAGTACGGTACGTGTGAATGTTATCGCACGGGAGATAGGAGCGTAATGATGCTTTGTGTGATGAATGCATGAATAATGGATGTAAGCAATAGATTATATTTTAGATTATATATATATATATATCTCTGTCTCTCGCGCTCTCTCCAGCGTTGAATTGTCCTTATGACTCTCAGTCTGTGCATCGCTAAATGTATGCATCCGGGCGTATGCATCCTAGCGTGTGCATCTTAGTAACTGCGTCGGTTATGCAGCCAATTATTTCGCGATTCAGCGGAGAAATCAGATGACGGTCACGTGCGTCGAATCAGGCCACGCGATTGGTCGATCGGCAGTTTATGTCATGCCGTCACATTTTCGATTATTTAGAGCGAATGATTCCTACGGCGTTAGCGTTATTACGTGTGAGGGGTTCATGAGTCATTAAGAATTCATAAAAGAGCTAATAGCGATAATTACGAACCGACGTGTATACGTAGTATATATATATATATATATATATTGCATATGTACGCGATGGTGTGTGATTGGACTGTGCCGAAGTCTCCTCAGCAGCGCACTATGTATATCATGCATGATTAATACCTTACTTTATTACAAGCGTCGTGAGACCAGCAGGTTAGCAGTTAATCGTAGCCGGTCGAGGAGGAAGCCAGGTACAAGAAGGGGGTGGTGGTGCGAATATTCCTATTATTATTATTATTATATTCCTATGTTCTTCTTCTTATATTCTTTCTCCTTACATTCCTGTATACTGAGATCTTCCCGCGAGTGTGCTACACAGCCCGTTGCATTTTTTTCGTAGGGAAATGTACCGTAATAACCGAGAAATATTCGTAAAAATGTCGTAAGCAATGGAGCAATCTCTTGCCACCAACCGATTGCCGCCATTGAAATGCGGTGCGGTAACATGCACTGTTGAGCCGATGAGACAGGGACATACAGACACACACTCTCATCCCTCATTGTAAAAGCTGGTGCAGTAGCACATATCGTCAACTCTCATGATATAGGACGGTGCGGTAACATGCACTATCATCACTCATCACACAGATCAGTGTATCATGCAACATCATTTTGTATGATATAGGATGGTGCGGTAACATGTACTATCATCACTCCTCACACAGATCAGTGTATCACGCAACATAATTTTTTTATGATATAGGATGGTGCGGTAACGTGCACTATCATCACTCATTAAACAGATCAGTGTATCACGCAACATCACTATTGCCAAGCAATAGCAATCTCGTTACCACCCCACCTCCACTGATACAGATCGGTGCGGTAACACGCACTCTCGCCACCCACCATCACATCGTGGCGCAGTAACGTGCACTCTCTCTCTATCTGCTGCTAATATTCCCTTCTCGCACCTTAGCTAAGCGAGCGACCGAGCGGACGCGTTAAAGGCGGACGTCACCGATCGAAAGCTACATCTCTAATAGCAGCTAGCGCCGCAAGCTGCTTCCATATTTCTCGCTCGCGCGCGCTCTCTCGCTCTCTCTCTCTCTCTCTCTCTCTCTCTCTCTCTCTCTCTCTCTCTCTCTCTCTCTCTCTCTCTCTCTCTCTCTCTCTCTCNAGAGAGAGAGATAGAGAGAGAGAGAGAGAGACAGAGAGAGACAGAGAGAGAAAATGCGAAAAGCGGAATATAACGAGAATGTGGCCTAGCTGTGTTTATGGCCCGCTGTGTAAAGACGCCTGCAGGACAGTAGCACGCTTTGTTAAGCTGACGCATCACTACTAATATAAGTAAGTCAACGACTCCACCATGCGCTTGGAGCTCTTACTGTGTGGCGCCCCCCCCCCTCCCACACACACACAACACACGTGTAACAACTCTGCGTGTATGAGCCCCACACATACTTCGCCCGTAAAAGGCATATATGGTAGCCTATATTTACTTTCACCGTGGCCTAAAATACGGCCGGTGGGCGCCGATTTGTGCCAATAATAAGTTCCGGCGAAATTCGTGTCATTTATATATATACATATAAATATGCATGTTTATGTATAGCAGCGGCTGGTCAATTAGTTTGAGTCGTTGTAACACGAAGGTGGGAATTAAACTAAACATGGCCACACACACGCACACGCACACACACACACACACACACACACACACACACACACACACACACACACACACACACACACACACACAC
>NW_014577234.1:253458-255203 GCF_000485595.1 Priapulus caudatus
AACACACACACACACACACACACACACACACACACACACACATACACCCCCCACACACACACACACAAATAAACCACCACACCGCGTCCATACGCATTGCCTAGTTAAGACCCTCGTACACCCGCCACACACACACATACCAACATGTCAGCTTCGTACGACGCCGTTGGTTAAACACAACAACATCGTCGTCGGACCGTCCCACTTTCCCCGAGTCTGCTCTTGCAATAACCTCAAACTCACCACTCACCACGTCTGTTCCCTTACACGCATGCTCATGTTATAATGGTGCACGCGCAGTTTGAAGGGCGGGGGGGGGGAGCGAAATCAAGTCGAGGGGTAGAATACACAAAAGCACGGAAGGGTCATTCGAAAACTCGAAATAAATTCTCGAAGTACGGAATCTCGGATTTCCTTGCATTTCGAGCATAATTACGCGCCGCAACTAACGAGCGATATTCATATCGCGAAATCCGGTCGGAGGGAAACCGGAACGAAAGTAATACGTAATCCGATATATAGAGAGACACGTCGCACGAAGAAGAAAATGCTCTTTGGATATATCTCGAATTTTGAATTTCGATTTATTTTTCGAGAGTTTCTAGCTTTCTAGGGATTTATTTCTTGACGATGAAACGCCGAGGCAGTAATTGCATCCGACATGGGAGCGCCAGAGGGCGCTAGCGTCGCTTGTTAGGCCGACCGACTTCCTAGTTTCGTCGCGAGATCGAAGGAATGCGTAAATAATGCGTAAGGCAGGAGATTTACCGTTCATCGCGAGGTGGTTAGCGAGAGAGAGAGAGAGAGAGAGAGAGAGAGAGAGAGAGAGAGAGAAGAGAAGACAGAGAGAGAGAGGGAAGAGAGAGAAGAGAGAGAGAAGGAGAGAGAAGAGAAGAGAGAGAGAGAGAGACGAGAGAGAAATGGGAGAGACGATAGAGTAAGACGAGAGAGAAGAGAGAAGAGAGAGAGAGAGAGAGAGAAGAGAGGAGAGAGAGAGAAGACAGAGAGAAGAGGGAGGAAGAGAGAACGAGGTCGCTGTGGAGGACAAAGCCTGTGCTTGTCGCCACGCTGGCAATTGAGCGGTAGTTTATTTTTGGAGTATCTCGCTATCGCGGCTTCGTTTCACTCCTTGTCCTGCGAGTTTCGCTCGTTTCCTTTGCCTTGCCCTCTCCGTCTCGCATCGGTGCGCGGCGCAGCTCTCTCTTTCTTCTCCTGTGTATGTGCCAGTTGTGTGTGTAGCTGCTGTGTGTGTGTGTGCGTGGGGTGCGTGCAGGTTGCGTGTGCGTGCTGTGCGCAGTATGTATGTGTATGCGCCGCCGATACCCGCGAGTGTGATGTGTGTGTGTGCGTGTGTGTGTGTGTGTGTGGTGTGTGTGTGTGTGTGTGTTGTGGTTCGTGTGAGTGTGTGTGTGTGTGTAGTGGTTTATGTGGTAGTGGGGTGTATGATATGTATGATGTGGCGTGCAGAGGCGATGTATATTCACACCTGTATAAACATCTCTCATTACCTCCGCTGCAAAACAGGAGTTGCAGCAGGAGGTAATGGTGATCCGCGTCTCGTGTGATTCACGTTCGTGTGTGTGTGTAGCAGCAGAAGACTGAGGCGTACTAGGATACACCGTTACGACCGTGCGGCGGCGGGAGTCGATTCAGCACAAGCTCGCCGCTTAAGGCCGGCCAGGGCCAGTCAGCAGCTTCGCCATTAAAACGTAAGGTTCCAGGCAGGGCAGCAGTACGCTCAGTTT
>NW_014577234.1:255228-258148 GCF_000485595.1 Priapulus caudatus
AGAGAGAGAGAGAGAGATGATGAGAGAGAGAAATGGGAGAGAGAGAGTAAGATGAGAGAAGATGGAGAGAGAGAGAGAGAGAGAGAGAGAGGTGAGAGAGAGAGAGGTCGCTGCTGGAGGACAAGCCTGTGCTTGTCCCACCGCTGGAATTGTGTACGGCCGTTAGCTTTATTTTGCGAGATTCGCTCCGCCGCTTCGTTCACTCTCTTGTCCTCTTTCGCTCGTTTTCCTTGCCTTGCTCCCTCTCCGTCGTCGCTCGTGCGCGCT
The DNA here is from genome assembly GCF_000485595.1 of Priapulus caudatus. Taxonomy (NCBI): domain Eukaryota; kingdom Metazoa; phylum Priapulida; class Priapulimorpha; order Priapulimorphida; family Priapulidae; genus Priapulus; species Priapulus caudatus. Next base: position 255,496 of record NW_014577234.1, read on the forward strand.
AGCGCTTCTCTCTTTTCTTTCTCTGTGTATGTGCAGTTTGTCGTGGGTGTGTAGTGTGTGTGTGTGTGGCCGTGCGTGCGTGCGTGCGTGCGTGCGTATGTATGTGGATGCGCGCCCGCGCGTCGTGTTGTGTGTGTGGTGTGTGTGTGTGTTGTGTGTGCTGTGTGTGCTGTGTGTGTGTGCTACGTGTGTGGTGTGTGCTGTGTGTGTGGTGTATGATGTGTGTGTATGCTATGTTGTGTGCCGGTGCGAGCGATGTATATTACACTGTATAACATCTTCTCATTACCCTCCGCGCGTGCTCAACGGAGTTGCAGGGGGAGGTAATGTGATCCCTCTCGTGTGATGCGTCGTGTGTGTGTGTATGCCATGCAGCGAGCACGGATACAGTGTTACACGCGTTGGCGCGATCGATTCAGCGCACTCCAGCTCGCCTCTAGGCCGCGCCAGCCAGCAGCCAGCTCGCCTCTTAAAACGTCCAAGGCAGCAGCAGCGTCGCCTCTGTTTGCGCGCAACAATCAATTTATTTTCAGCGATTCTACTACCTACAAGCTAGAACTACTAGAGAACTGCAATCTACGAACTGTCGCGCGGTGCTAGCTGCTGAGCGTTCTCGATGCTATACTATTCAGGACCATGATATGGTCTCATCCGTCTTAGATGCCATGTAGTTAGTGAATCAATGCCATGCGCAGCTAAAGTATAAGAATATTGGATTTATTTTGTTTGTTCGTGTGTTCGTGTTTTCGTGTACATATTGTGTCGATCGATCGATGTTCGTGTTTCGTGTGTTCCTCTTTTCGTGCCTGTACATTCTGCGGAGGTATGCACTCTCGTGAGTGCCCTCTGTTCTAGTTACTCTCTTGTGTCTCAGCGCTCTCGATCTCTCTCAAACACCCATACTCACATTTTCCTCTCTTCTTCTCTTCCTCCCGCCTTCTCTCTTTCTCTCTCTCGCTCTCTCTCCATCTCTCTCTTTTCTTTTCTCCATCTCTCTCCATCTCTCTCTCTCTCTCTCTCTCTCTCTTCTTCTCTCTCTCTCTCTCTCTCTTCTTCTCTTCTTCTCTCTCTCTTCTCTCTCTTCTTCTCTCTCTTATCTTCTCTCTCTCTCTCTCTCTCTCTCTCTCTCTCTCGCTCTTTTTCTTGTTTTCTCTCTGTATGATTCATCACTCATTCTTCTCTCTCCGTACTCTCGTCACGCAGCAGAATTTGTTACGTGTGGATGAAAGCCTCTCTGCATGTCAATTTTAATTCGCACGAAAGAGATACATACAGGTGTGTGGCAAAGGCACGCTACAACATCAAACGCGCGCGCGAGTGTATGTATGTACATGCTCGCATCTATACTCCCCTTCCCCGCTTCTCTATTGGTCTCCAGCGGCACCTGTGACTGTTGCGTATAGAGAGGTGGGGGTATTTCGCTTTTTAATCAGCATGCAGCGAGAGGGAATAAAGTAATACGCCTTTTGTAAAACGTTTGCGTGAAGCCGCCATGTATATATCTGTATATATATATATATTGTAGACACCTATACATATATATATATATATATATATATATATATATATATATATATATATATATATGTTTTGTTGAGCAAGGCTACGCCAACACGCGCATCGCCATAATTTCACAAGGCCGTCTCGCCAAGAGTACACGATATGCGCGCACGTACACGCAACGCGCCGCACACACACACGCGACGTTACGCAAAGCGGTACGAATACACGCATCACGCACACGCTCACGTACACGCACGCGCGCTGCGCGCCGCACACACACACACACACACACACACACACTCGTACGGCACGCACGACACCACACACACACACACAACACACACACACACACACACACACACTCGTACGCACGCACACACACGCCGCCGCACGCATGTACAGAGGCTTCTCTCACTGGCATGTGCAGGTATTGCGCGCATGGCACGGGGGCCATGCGACCTCTGTTAGACCATTATAATCAACATGCGCAATGCGGAGGGGGAGGTTCGTCAATGGGCGGGGGGATGTATATTTATGCCTTCACCGGCGGCGCAGTTGCCGTTGACTCACAATACGTTTAAATCAGATAAGCGACTGCGAACTCTCTCTCTCGCTCGTTCGCTTCGCGCTCTCTCTCTCTCTCTCTCTCTCTCTCTCTCTCTCTCTCTCTCTCTCTCTCTCTCTTCTCTCTCTCTCCCTTTCTCTCTCTCTCTCTCTCTCTCTCTCTCTCTCTCCTCTCCCTCTCCCTCTCTCTCTCTCTCTCTCTCTCTCTCTTCTCTCTCTCTCTCTCTCCCTTTCTCTCTCTCTCGCTCTCGCTCTCTCGCCTCTCTCTATCGCTCCCCTCTAGCCTCTACGCGCTCCTCTCTCTTTACGGCCCTCTCTCTCTGTCACACCGAGCGGGCACTATAATCGCCTCGTGCGCTCCCGCCCCAATCATCCAACTCACTCGCTGCGGCCAACTTCACACGTATTTGTGTGTGTGCGCGGAAGGGCGGGAGGGACCGGCTCAAGCATTACACTCGTTACAACCTGTTTGATTAATGATATCGATGCAATTAGCTGCCGGCAGGGCTGCTGACACGGTAGCATAACCTAGCTATAGCGTAATCTATAGTGTACATCTGAGTATCGGCAGCAGAGACGGAAATGG
>NW_014577234.1:258158-268948 GCF_000485595.1 Priapulus caudatus
TATGGATGGATGGATGGATGGATGGGATGGAAGGATGGATGGATGGATGGATGGATAAGGTATGAATGGATGATGGATGATGGATGGATGGATGGATGGATGGATGGTATGGATGGGATGGATGGATGGATGAACATGGATGCGATGGATTGGATGAGATGGATGATGGATGGAGGATAAACTGGATGCCGATGGATACGATTGATTAGATGGAAGAATGGATATAAATGGATAGATGGATGGATGAATGATGGCATGGATGCGATGGATGGATTGGATGGATAGAGGATGGATGGGCTGGATGGAGGGATAGATTTGGATAAATGGATTACATGAACTAGTAATGAATGGATGCAATGGATAGATGGCATGATGGATGGATGATGGAGGATGATGGTAGAGGGCGCATGGATGGGATGGCATGGATGGAGGATCACTCCCGCGGCGGGTGGGGTATGATGGATGGATGGCGTTGCTGGCGGCATTACTCCGGTCTTTATAGAGATGGGAATGGATGGGGAGTGATGAGGTGATGGATGGATGGATTGATGATGGAATGGATGGATGATGATGGATGAATGGATGTATGGATGGATGGATGATGGATGTGGATGGGATGGATGTATGGCATGGATGAGATGGATGGATTGGATTAGATGGATAGAATGGATGATGGATTAATGGATGGGTTAATGGTGGGTGGAGCGATCAATGAATGAATGAATGAATAGTATGGATGAATGAATGAATAGATGTATAGAATGGAATGAATGGGATGAATAGCGTGGATTAGATAATTAGATGATGGATAATAGATGGATCGATGGATGGATGGATAAATAGATAGATGAACAGATATATATGTTATGATTATGATATTATATATATAATATATTAGAGCAGAAGTCAGAGAGAGGTGGTGAGAGAGAGTAGATAGATAGATAGATAGATAGATAGATAGATAGATAGAATAGATAGATAGGATAGCATAGGAAAAAAAAAATTTTTGGATAGATAGCATAGATAGATGGATGGATAGATAGATAGATAGGATAGGATGAGGGATGATAGATAGCTATAGAGTAGATAGATAGATAGATAGGATAGATAGATAGATAGATAGATAGATAGATAGATAGATAGATAGGATAGATAGCATAGATTAGAAGATAGATAGATAGATAGATAGATAGATGAATAGATGATAGATAGATAAGCATAGATAGATAGATAGATAGATAGATATATTAGATAGAATAGATAGATAGATATTAGATGATAACGTGTTCTTGACTGGTAGCACCGTAGTGACTGGTTTGAGCGCCAATAACTATGACGCCAACACTTGACTCACATCTAGCGGCAGTTATATATCCGACCGCATGCTCAGTATAGACATAAATCGTGCCTACACACGCTCGCGCCTACACACACACACACACACACCACACACACACACACACCACACGAACGAACGAGCAGACAACAGACATCACACAGACACACACACACACACACACACACACACACATACACACACACACAATCAACACACACAACACACAGCACAGCACACACACACACACACATAGCCATAACATACAGTCATACACTTACACGCACGTACGATACGCACGCACACATAAACATGCACATGAACAGCAGTAGTAACGTGTGCTACATTAGGTAGTCTAACATGCGGCTTGTTATCATCGGTGGAGCCTGAGTCGTCGGGTGGTATTCTTGGTGTTACACAATGAGCGCCAACGAGCAGGGGCCAAGCGAGAAAGGGAGAAAGTCCCAATTCTGATCTCGGTATTTCGATCTATATTCTATGCCGCAGTCTTGCCTCTCGTGGTGCGTGCAGCGGTATACAGTCTATAGCTATCTATCGTACTATCATGTATTCTTATCCTATTAGGCTCATCTATTCTATCTACTCTCATCCTATCTTATCTATCTATCTATCTATCTTATCTATCTATCTATTTATCTATTGCTGATGCCCGTGGTACTGTATGCGTTTGTGTAATGTAGCGCTCTGTGTGTGTGTAGTTGTACGTGTAGTAGTGTATCCTAATTTATCTAATCCTATGTGCTCGTTGATTCGTGATCGTGTGTTACTGTCTAGATTGTACTGTGTTAGATCTAATCTATCTATCTATCCATCTATCTATTCTATCTATCTTATCCTATCTATCTATCTATCTCTATCTATTCTATCGTTGATCCTATCTATCTTATCATCTATCTATTCGTAGAGCTATCTATCTATCGTATATATCATATCTATCTATATATTTACTATCTATAAGTGTATCTATCCTATCTATGTGCTCGTATCTGAGTCTATCGTATCTATCTATCTATCCTATCTATCTATCTATCTATCCTATCGTATCTATCTATCTATCTAGCTATTTATGCGTGTGCTATCATCGAATCTATCTATCTATCTATCTATCTCTCTATCTTATCGTATCTCTCGTATCGTATCTATCTAACTACTATTCTATCTATCTATTTATCTGAGTCGTATCTATCTATTGTGATCTATCTATCTATCTATTTATCTATCTATATATCTATCGTTAGTCCGTATCTATCTACTCTATCTATCCATCCATCCATTTATCCATGTGTCTATGTGGTATGTCCGGAAAATATACGATCTGTCTGGTGTGTGTGTGTGATTGTGTGTGTGTGTGGTTGTGTTGTGGGTGTGTGTGTGTGTGGTGTGTGTGTCTGGTCTGCGGCTTCTTCTGCTCTGTCTGTTCTGTATATTTGTTCTGTCTGCCCTGTCTGTCCGTCCGTCCGTCTCGTCGCCTCGCTTTGGTCGTGTGTGTATTTGTGGTGTGTATGCGTCTTTTGATACGTGATTATGAATCATCGTACCTAGTACTCTCCTCTCTCTTTTCTCGTGCTCGTGACTGTTTCTGCCTCCTTCATGCTCTCTCTCTCTTCTCTACTTCTGTCTCTCTTCCTTATCTACTCTCTCTCATCTTCCTCTTCTCATTTACCTTCCTCCGTTGTTAAGCCGGAGTTGCATATATAGTATTATATATACTCATAAGGTCGATGATATATTAATAATATAATAGTATATAGATATATATATACAGTTGATTTAATTATATATATAATATTCTGGGTGATGAATAAGTTAGAATCCCCTCTCGAAATGTGCATGCGATATGCTGTGCTGACTTTTCCGCCAGTGTGTGTAGCCAGCAGTCGAGCACGATCACAGTTCACTACGCGTGGCGCGATCGATTCCCAGCACCAGCTCGCCTTATGGCGGATAGCATAATGCGGCATCAGTCTTCAAAACGATCGACAGAGGGTCGAGGCGCAGCAGCTCGTCCTTTGTGTGCGCAAGACGCGAAAAAAACTAATCTTTGCTAAGAGAATAAGGTCAAATTCAACTTTCAGGCCGGATTCTACGTACTAAAGCGGTCATATCTTTTCTTTCAACACAGCACTTAAGCGCCTATTTTTAGAGCCAAACCATGGTAGACATTTCAGCTACGAGTTGTATGCTAATGACAATAGATACATGGCCACGTTGTTGTAGCAATTAGCAAAATATGTAGCTAATTTAAACAAATGAATGAAGACCAAAGGAAGAGAACATCCTAGAAACAAAAATGTACGGTAAGATAAAAATGATAAAGCCAGGTATCGGGACGCGACCAGATAGGGTTTATGACCACTTCAAGCAGGCGGACATTTGAAAAGGACCGAGAGAATTTAAAAATAAAAAGACAACGAGGTTGCGTAATAATAAACCGTTGCAGAAATTAGTCAGCTGACCACCGAAAATTAAAATGTAGAACTGTAGATTTTATTTTGCTAATATTATTAACTATCTCCTAACAATAATTTTCTATACGCCATTTCTATTTAATATCTAATAAAAACAATATTATATATTATATATATATTATATATATATATATATATATTAATATATTATGTGTGTGTAAAGATAAAAAAAAAAATCGCGATCGTGAATGCTGAAAACGCAAGCAACCAAGAGACGGCAGCACTTTCCAACGCCTATGGAGCAGTACGCCGACACTACTAAACTGCCAACTAGAAACTGTTCGTGTAGCTTGCTGAGGTTCTCGAGTATATTATCAGACCAGATATGGGTCCATCCGTCTTGATGCCATGTAGTTGGATCATGCATGGAGTAAGGTAGATATGGTTAGTGTGGTTGTGTGTATCAAAGCGGTGTCATTGATTCGTGTTATTTCGTGAGAAACTAAACAATCTGTCGATCGACTATGAAGTGTTTTCGTGTACTTCAGGTGTGCTTCCTCTTTTCGTGCTGTAAAATAAAACGAATAGCCCGGATAGGTATGATCACTCATCGTGATGCCCTCTGTACTAGTTCTCTTGTTCACGCCCACATCTACGATCTTCTCTCAAAACACCGCATTAACTCACATCAATTTACCCTCCTCTTTAGCTAACATTCCCGCTCTCTCTTTCTCTCTCTCGCAATCTTACCTCCCAATACTTATCTAAATTTTCATCTGTCTTTTACTACACATTCTCTCATTCTCTCTCTACGCTCTCCCTCTCTCTCTTCTCTCTACTTCTTCTTTCTCTCTTCTCTCTCTCTTCTCTTTCTATCTCTTCTATTCTCTCTCTCTTCTTTCTCTCCTCTTCTTATCTCTAATCTTATCCTTTCTCTCTCTCTCTCTCTCTCCTCTTCTCTCTCGCCTCTTTTTCTTGTTTCTCATCTGGTATGATTCATCACTCATTCTTCTCTCTCCGACTCTCGTCACGCAGCCGCACGAATTTGTTTACGGTATGTGATGGAAGCCTCTCTGCAATGTCAATTTTCAATTCGCACGATTAAGATACATACAGGTGTGTGGCAGGCCCGCTACAACATCAAACGCGCGCCGCGAGTGTATGTTGTCACATTGCCTCGCATCTATACTCCCTTCCCCGCCCTTCTCTGATTGGTCTCCAGCGGCCCTGACTGTTGTTCGTATAAGGAGAGGTGAAGGTATATTCTTGCTTTTTAATCAGCATTGCAGCGAGAGGGAATAACAGTATACGCCCATGTTGTAAAAACGTCTTTGCGTGGAAGCCAGCCATGATATATTCTGTATATAATATTATATATACATATATATATATATTATATATATATATATATATATCAGTATATATTATATATTGTTTTGATGAGCAAGCCTAACGCCAACCGCCATCGCCATGAATTTCACCAGGCCGTCTGCCAAGAGGATACACGATATGCGCGCACGTTACACGCACGCAGCGCACCACACGACGCACGTTAAAGCAAGCAGATCGTACAATACAGACGCATCACGCACACGCTCAGCGTACACTGCACGGCGCGCGCCTAGCAGCGGCGTACAACACACACACACACACACACACACACTCGTACGGCACGCACGCCACACACACAACACACACCACACACACCGACCACACACACACACACATCGTACGCACGCACACACCGCGCGCACCGACATGTACCGAGAGGCTCTCTCACTTGGCTGTGCAGGTATTTGGCATGAGGCACGGGGTGGGCGACCTCTGTTGCCACATTATATACACATATGCGCACATGCGGAGGGGAGGTTCGTCGATGGGGGCTGGGGGATGTATAGTTATGCTTCACCGGCGTGCGCACGTGCGTATGACTCAGCGAATACGTTTACAATCAGATAAGGACTGCGAACTCTCTCTCTGCGCGTCGTTCGCTCCGCGCTCTCTCTCGTCTCTGCTTTCTCTCTCCTCTTCGCTCTCCATTTTCTCTCTTCTCTCTCTCTCTCTCTCTCCCTTTCTCTTCTCTACTCTCTCTCTCTCTCTCTCTTGCTCCTCTCCCTTCCCTCTCTCTCTTCTCTCTCTCTCTCTCTCTCTTCTCTCTCTTCCTCTTCCTCTCTCTCTCCCTTCGGCTCTTCGCTCTCGTACGCTTCTCTATCGCTCTTCGCTCTCAGCTCTGGCGCCTCTCTCTACTCTTTGCGCCTCTCTCTCTGTCACATCCGAGCGGGAAACTATAATCGCCTCGTGTTCCCGCAAACCCAAATAATAAACAATATCGCTGCGGCCAACTTTCACACGTATTGTTGTGTCGCGGAAGGGGGGGTAGGGACCGACTCAAGCATTACACGTCGTTCAACCTGTTTGATTATGATATCGATGTCAATTAGCTGCTCGGCAGGGTGTGACACGTATAGATAACCTAGCAGTAGGCGTAATCTTGAGCTGTACATCTTAGTATCGCAGCAAGAGGGACGAATGGCAGCAGGTTAGTCGTAGTAGTAGGTTAGTAGTAGTAGTATGTCAGTATAGTAGTAGTAGTAGTAGCAGCAGCGCATCCAGCAGCAGCAGCAGCAGCAGTAGTGTAGCAGCAGCATTCAGCAGCAGCAGCAGCTCGTAGTAGTAGTAGTAGTAGTCAGTAGTTAGTTCAGTAGAGTAGTAGCTAGCTAGCAGGCAGCAGTGGCAGCAGCAGCCAGTATCGCCAGTAGCAGCCACAGTAACAGCAGTAACAAGCACAGCAGCAGCAGCCAGCAGCAGCAGCAGCCGTAGTAGCTAGCAGCTATCAGCAGCCAGTCGATAGTATAGGGTAGTAGTAGTAGTAGTAGTTAGTCAGTAGTAGTATAGTAGTGTCATAGTAGTAGCTAGTTAGTCAGGAGCAGCAGCGCAGCAGGCGAGCACAGAGTAGTAGCCAGCAACAGCAGCCAAACAGCAGCAGCAATAGAGAGGCGAAGCAGTACTAATGATGTCCGCTGAACAACTCTCTCTCGCGCGCGTATAACGATCATCCTACAACGCTGTCCCCCGCATACACACACACACACACACACACACACACACACACACACACACACACACACACACACACACACACACACACACACACACACACACACACACACACACACACACACACACGCGTTTACATAATCACCGATGTTTATTCTTTGTAATTATGCACCGGCGACCTGTCATTACTAAAACAACGCGCGTGCGTTTGATGTCGATTGCGTATTGATTTCTAAACAGTTTCGCAATCGATCTCTTGCTCTGTCTTGTCCTCTGTGTAGATCGTAGTTATTCACCTATATTCCTACATTGATTACATCGGTCATTCGTCAGTCTGTCAGTTCGTCCATAAATTCCTGGATCCTTCTAGCTTAGCGGCGAGACGGACAACTTTCACCCCTCATCAACATCGACTGCGGCTCTTTAGTATCGAATTACATTGACGAGGTGGTGCGACATTGCACTTTCATTTTGCGAGTGCGTGTGGCAGCGCATACAATAAAACCGCAGACAACGATGAGATATATTTGCCTCCGCGACTGCCCAAGTAACCCACTGCTCCTAATTGTATCGCGAGCAATTCGTAGACTGTTCCCACCGTATAGCCGTCGGCGTTTCCTGACTCGGTTCCACGCGTTCCACGCGCAGCGTTGGTGCCAAACTAGGAGCGTGTTCGTCATATATTGAGGGTAGCGCGTTGTGTACGTGTGTTGCATTACGCCCGCGCGCTCTTTCGCCTTCTGATGTCTATATAGCGAACAATGTCACCCCAGTGACAACAGCCTCGCGTTCTCGCTTTGTGGTGCAGATTTTTGAGTGCCTGCATAATTCAACGCGCGACTAGACTGTCGGCAATATACAGAGGTGTGACATTTATGCGCGGTGTTGACTATAGATAGCTGAAAGCGGGGTCTTTCTGGCGGCGCCGGTCACAAGGGGGGGGGGGGACAATATGAATGTGTCGCGATGCGATTATGCGAGAACTGATTTCATGCGTTACATTACAAGGCATAGTGGACCCGTCGTTTGTACACAATGAAAGCGCATTAGTTGGTGACGGGAAGATAATTCTAGATAAAGGCAATAGATCGCTGTTTCTTTCGCTTTTTATCCAACGTTAACTGGAGCGATGAAACCTGACATGCAGAAAAACGCACACACACGCGCGCGCACACACACACGCACGCACGCACGCACGCACGCGCACGCACGCACACACGCGCGCGCACACACACACACACGCACACCACACAGTGCACACACGACACACACAATGCCACACACGCTCACGCAAATACAATTATCTAACAAGACCTAATATATTTATATTTTGCTGCTTGCTGGCTACTGGCCGAGAGCGTGGCGGATGTTGAATGTGATTTGTAGGTGTAGCACGGAGTGATCAGGGCGGGGAGGGGGCAAGCGACACGCGGGTATATAACACTGCTGTGAAATATCACCTCTGTGCCATCGGCCGGTTCCCTGTTCTGAATTATTCACACTCTCATCTCAATGGCTGCACGGACTCCGCATGGTGCGAATATATTTTAAAATCCTATATATATACCTGATATATATCATATATATGTATATATAAATAATATATAGATAGATGTGTATATATATATGCCGGGGTGCAATGCGTGAGGCGCGCGCCGCGATGTGTGAGAGAGACGAGAGAAGAGAGAGACATTCATGAATGAGAGATGGTGAGAGAGAAACGGAAAGGAGAAAGATAGATGAGAGAGAGAGAAGCCGAGGTGTATGGAAGACCGAGAAAGAAGTTGAGGAGAGCAGAGAGAGAGGAGAGAGAATGCGGAGAGCCGGAGAGATGAGAGAGCGAGCAATGAGAGAGGAGAGAGGAGAGGCGATGACGACGAGTGTCGAGTAGAGAGAAGAGAAGCATGAGCAGCCTGAGAGCGAGAATGAGAGAGGAGAGAAGAGAGAGAGAACGAAAAATGCAGACGACAGAGCAAAGAAAGAGAGGAGAGAAGAGAGACGGAGGAGAGGAGATGATGCGAAAGCTGAAGAGAGAAGGGAGAAAGAGAGGAGAAGAGAGAGAGAGAGAGAGAGAGAGAGAGAGAGAGAGAGAGAGAGAGCGCGAGAGAGCGATGCTGAGCGAGTGATAAAGATCTGGGTCATCATCGGTTACACGTATAGCGCGCGCTGCGAGGTGAGGCCCCGGCCCGTCCGTCTATGATCACCATTAGATTGATTAACAGATATATCCACACGAGCTCTAGGCAGGCGCTCAATTTCATCACATCGTACATCATCACACGGATGCGACAACAACGACTGACGAAGCCAGGTATAGCGTTAACAGGCGAATTAGATGCGATTTCTATTAGATACGACCGAATTCATGAGCGTCACGTGTAAATCACATACTTTTTATGGACTTAGTTATTATAGATTATAGCATTAACTCGTATAGATCTGTTGTTTGTGAACGGCGGCGTGCGCGCGGTGCACTTGTTTGTTGCGGAGGAGCATTTGAACGACATTTACAGTGGAAATTATCAGTGATAATAGGCGAAAGAGAGTAGAGAAACGTTGAGACTTTGGCATAGTGAATACATTTCGTGTTTTGTTTACCATCATTTTATTATTGAAATGTTCCAAGTGTCTGTGACCGTGAGTTCACCGTGACACATCGAACCACGAAATCGTCAAGGCGCGAGCATGCGTGATCGCTCCGACAACCTAACTATTATACACACGTAATAACGATATGGCAAATACAAAATACACATGCGCGAGGGCCGACGGTACCCTAATATCGTCGGGGACGTGTATACTATCACATTACTCGAAGCGACACAGTTTTCTTTGCCTCAGGCAGACAGAAAATGGCAAACGATAAAAAAAAACCATACTCGATAAGACTCGTGATAATCTTAAAGACGATGCAGTTCTTTGATCATGGAAAGTGTTGCAATTAGGGAAACTTGCACACTCGGAAGGTGCGACGAGATAGCGCGACATGAGTGCTGCGGTTAAGGCCCCCGCACACGGTGCGCATTCGGCGCGCGCCAACGCCGCTGAGCCAGAAAAATCGAACACGATAGATATTTTGCGCGCGCATTCGGCGCAATGCGCACCGTGTGCGGGGGGCCGTCGCTGCATCCTCAGCTAAGGACACGAGTTCCTTATCACTGACTGACCTAGCTGTTCAACAGGCGGCGAAAGACGGCCGGCAGAGGGGCGCTGCCAGCGGCGGAACGAAGAGAAAAAGTTTGCGAGTTTTCTTTAGCGGCTGAATCAAGAGAAAAACTTCTCAGTTTCGCTGATTTTTTTAGCGACGATTTCACTAGCAGTGAAAAAATATTTAAATTTCCCGACGATATTAGTATAATTCTCGTGCCGCTGGCGATAAAAAAGTTCCGACAGTTTCTCCCGCTCAGTTAATATGACGTTACAACACGTGCATTCGCAGTGCGATGAATCTCTGAGTAGATTTGAATATACGCACGTTTAAAGCACGGTAGATGGCTCGCGGGTTTCATCCTATTTTCATCGCGATGAAAATAGGGGGAGTGTATTTTTTTTAACTTAGACGCGCTTAAAGTACGGAGAGAGAATTCCGGTTGATTTCGTTGCAATCCAATTCAAATGCAGACAAGTCCGAATAGATTTAATTTCAACGCCCTTCAAATTCTATTACATGCACATCATTTCAACTTAGATAGATAGATAGATAGATAGATAGATAGATATATAGATAGATAGATAGATAGATAGATAGATATATAGATAGATAAATAGATAGATAGATAGATAGATAGATAGATAGATAGATAGATAGATAGATAGATAGATAGATAGATAGATAGAAAGAGGAAGAGAGAGCGAACGATAGTGAGCGAGAGCAAGAGCGAGAGAGAGCGAGAAAGAGAGAGAGAGAGAGAGAGAGAGAGAGAGAGAGAGCGAGAGAGAGAGAGAGAGAGAGAGAGAGAGAGAGAGAG
>NW_014577234.1:274527-276422 GCF_000485595.1 Priapulus caudatus
GACACGACACACACACACACACACACACACACACACACACACACACACACACACACACACACACACACACACACACACACACACACATAAGAGATCACATTGAGCAGCCGCGATGTTGACGTTTTCGTCCGCCGGATGTCGCTGCTGCATGCATGCATGCGGAACTGTGCCGATGTTCCCCTATCCACGATGTCGACCGCCATCCGTGTTCACCCTCGAACATATACTCTACTGACCTGCTGGGTGGTCGTGCCGTGTCGTGTCGTATATATATATATAGTTATACGTCGCGTACCCGTGCTGACACCTTTAGCTCAGGGATACGTTCGCCTGTGTGCGTCATATACAGTGGCCTGCAACATATAGACGTGTGTGTTAAGTAAGAGCAGCAGACGCCTTGTCCGTCTGCATCTATGTGTTATGATCACCATGGGAACCATAACCCACGCGCGTTTCAGAGTACACGATGTAAGAATTGTCCCCGCAGCACGTCCGACTATCGCAATATTGCAGTATTAAACTCATTAATAATAATGATGATGAGAATAATAATAATAATAATAATAATAATACTAATAAAAGCGATAATGCAGGCGCAATGTACGTGAATACAAGAGATGGTAAATTCGTTCATTAGCTTCGTCTTGTCATCGTGTTCGTACGTGTATCAGTCATATTAAGCAGACTGGCCATTCATGGCAAATAAACGCTCCCCTCGCGACAAGAAAACTTCAAACACACGCGTAATTCTGTAATCAATTTCATTTCAACAGCGTTTTTCATTGCAAACGATTTGCAGTAGGAGAGATTTTCTCTTCATCCCCCCCCCCCAGCATTCATTTCCTTAACGATACAGGATAAAAGCGCAGCTAATGCCGCTATAAATGCATTTCCTAAGAGGGGGAGGGGGTAACAACCTACTATGTTGTATGGGCTTTGCTAGCACGCGTGTATTTCTATAACCGTCGTGTCGTTAATAGTCAGCTCGTATTTTCGCGTTTTTTTCCGATTGACATTCAAAGCATTTGTCGCGAATGCAGGTGCTGTCGTTAAACAGTTTGTGCCGACACTCACGTATATAGCGCTCGCACGCAACTAAGGTCCGTAGGTAAAGGCGCGCGATAGATATACCATCTATAAATAAAACGTGCGATTGATTCGATCCATTTGCCAATAAACGTTTACGCTTCATTTAGAGTAATACCCGTGCAAAAGCTGGACAGTATCTTTAAAGTGATTACGTCATCGTAAATAGTAAAAGTTGAGTGAAAAAAAATTGGTGCCGTTAGTAGGGCCTACTTCCATTTCATGTAAAAAAAAATTCCAAGAAAAAATTTACAAATATACACCATAGAAGATTTAACTACGCCGTACTACTCTACTGGCTCGTGTGTAGGCTATAGAGACGCTACCACGGACGTAAATATCATGTCGGATCGAGTATGTGTAACTACACGAATAGCTGCAGCAGCAAAGACTGGTCTGACTGTCGGAGTAGATAAAAACGGTTGCGTAACAGTGGTTGCAACACTGAATGCGTAACTGCAGGCGTAATAACGTGCGTAACCAAACGCGTAACTATGTGCGAAACCAAACGCGTAACTAAACGCGTAACTGCGGGCCTATAACTATGTGCTTAACTACATGCGTAACTGCTGCCGCCGCGGCAGGGCAGGGCGGCTGTAACTGGAGGCGTAACAGGAGACGCACTTATACTAATTGCCGCGAATGTCAATCGTGCGCGCGTGAGCTGCTGCTGTCGCGTGAGCTGCTGCTGTCGCGTGAGCTGCTGCTGCTGTCGCGTGAGCTGCTGCTGTCGCGTGAGCTGCTGCGCTGTCGCGTGAGCTGCTATGTCGCGTGAGCTGCCGAGTGCGGATTCGCGTGAGCTGCTACTA
>NW_014577234.1:277334-280262 GCF_000485595.1 Priapulus caudatus
GGTGAGTAATGTGTGTGTTCGTTGGGGGGGTGTGTTTTTTTGGGGTGTTTAGGCGATCGAGTCAGCAGCAGCTCGCCTTAGGGCGTTCGAGTCAGCAGGCAAGCTCCGCCTTAGGCGTCCAGTCAGCAGCAGCTCTGGCCTTAAGGCGTCCAGTCAGGCAGCAGCCAGCAGCGTAGCCATGGCTGTCTATATCACATATATGGTTCAGCGCTCGCGGAGGTGATGCACTCTTCGTGAGTGCCTCTGTCTAATGTCTGTCCTGCCCCTTGTAGTAGATCATTTGGCTATAGTCAATATACTGTGTTTGGTTTAAGTTGCAATAGCAGCTGGTCTAATTTGTTGTATAAACGAACCTGGGTCACACTATACGATCACACGTGCCTGTTATACGTAGCACACATGCGCTCTGCTATAATATTATAAACCTATAGTAAGCCGTATACTAGTATGAAGAAACAAGCATGCGGCCATTCGACATCGAGTCAAGACAGGGAATGCCGATCGTTTTAAAGCGGGCGTAGTAGTAGAGTAAAGGTTTGTGTAATGTCCTCCTCGAGCTTATAGCTTATCGTGTTACTGAGATATGCATGCGTGAAGAAACAACTCATTCCAACGAAATTGATGGTGTGCGAAGAAATTAATGCTCAGCATTTGCGAGACGTCATTACGCTATGTATGCATTAGTAAGAAAAAGTTGTTGCCAAGTAGACGTGTGCATGAGAGGAGACGAAGCAAAGTGAAGGAATTCTGGCTAACGAATAAAAATTTCGTAGGCGTTCACGAAAGGGGACAGGAAACGGTCGGATGCATTGAAATTTGGAGGCTACTTCAGGCTTCCGAGGGAGGCGTGGATGTAAAATAAGACCAAGAGTATGAGTCCTAGAATCGGCAACATTTTAGTACTGCAGAAAAATATGATGGCAAGGAAAACGAGATACTTTGGTCACATTATGCGGAAGGAGGGTCGCACTGAAAAACGAATAAACCAGGGTAAAGTGAAAGCCAAACGAGTAGGCTTAGGATCAAGACAGGATAGTGGAAAGTGGACAGGACAAAGTCTAGCGACAGCATCTCACGCGGCAGCCGATTGTAAACAGTAGCGTGATAAAATCTTAGTCACAGCGGCGCTTTTCAGTGCAACTGACACGCAGAGAGAGAGAGAGAGCGAGAGCAGAGAGAGAGAGAGAGAAGAGAGAGAGAGAGAGAGAGAGAGAGAGAGAGAAAGAAAAGAGAAAGAGAGAGAGAGAGAGAGACGAAAGCGGTTAACCCGTGTCTGAACAAGTTTGCCGGTGGCGCGCTCTGGTGGCCGGGCGTAGAAGGCAGCTCAGAAATCACGTGACTATTAGAGTTCGCTTGGAGGTTTAAATCATAGATTCTCAACCCTACGCTGAGATTAGGCAGTCGAGGTTTGCCACCTGCTAGTTGATTGTAGGAAACAACAGGGCTTAGCTCGTATAGTTTTCACCGGTAAACATCGGTGGCTCACACTAGGGGTCGGCTATGGAAAACAATGGTTCTCTAACAAAGCATGAACTTGGCACATACGGTTAACCAATAAGGCATGAAAAGATAAAATGATAGTACGTGCACACTCAGTAGAGGAGGTAATTATACATGTTCCATTATGATCGGTCTGAGGTCAGTAGATCTAGGTTTGGATGGCTTGGGTTAGGGCGGAGTTACTAAACTTGACTACCAGCTATCTAGTGTATACATGACCCTTGATTATTATTATTATTATTATGACCTTTGATTAACCAAGGTCCTTCATGACCACTGTAGTGAGTGAACTCGTCCGTCCTTACACGCACGTAGTACAGCGCTAGACCTGCTGTGAAGCTAAAGGCGCAGACAGAGAGAGGGTTTAGTTCAGTTCGTTGGTCAGATGACACGAAGATTTGTCGTATATTTGTTCAGCGGGTAGTTTTCGTCTCTAGAGAGAGAGAGAGAGGCAAACAGACAGACAGAGAGATAATGATAGGGGAAGAGAGAGAGAGAGAGAGAGAGAGAGAGAGAGACAGCCAGAGAGATGGCGAATGGGAGGAAGCAAGAGAAACAAAGAGAGAGAGAGATATATATAGGTAGATAGAGAGAGAGAGAGAGCGAGAGAGAGAGAGAGAGAGAGAAAGAGAGAGAGAGAAAGAGAAAGAGAAAGAAAAAAGAGAGAGAGAGAGAGAGAGAGAGAAGGAAAGATAGAAATAGGAGGAATCTTTGTCAACATTACGAGTTTTAATACACATAGGAGGGATTTTGTTCGCGATGGTCTGTAGATCTGACGTTATTGCTCTCAAGATCATTCACTATCGTCGAAGGCCATCAGCATATTAGTTAAACTACAATGGCTTCCCAACCCTCGCCAATTTCCCTCTCTCTTTCCCCGTTTATCTCGTGCGTGTGCAGTTCATCTCTATTTATCTTTATCGCTATCCCATATGCTCTCATTTACCGCTCTTTCTCTACACTCTATCTCTCTCTCTCTCTCTCTCCATCTCGCTCTCCCCTCACTCACTCACTCACTCACTCACGTCACACCTCACTCACTCAACTCGCTCCGTTAAATTTTCTGAACTATCAACTATTTCCTGCCCCCACTCCTTCGCTCGGTCTGCTCTCTCTCTCCATCTCTTCTCTCATCCTCTCTCTCTCTCTCTCTCTCTCTCTCTATCTCTATCTCTATCCTATCTCTGTCTTTCATCGTTCGTTCTCGCTCATCTTCTATCTCTCTCTCTCTCTCCCATCTCTCTCGACCACTTTCTCCCCCTTATCTATCTCTATCTCTGTCTCTCTCGTTCGTTTCTCTTTCTCATTCTCTCTCTCTCTCTCTCTCTATACCCTCTCCCGCTCCCTCGTCTCTCTCATCCTCCCCATCTCTCTCCCCTCCCTCCCCTCTCTCCGTCTCTATCGCTGTCTCTCCCTCTCATCATTTCT
>NW_014577234.1:281879-283486 GCF_000485595.1 Priapulus caudatus
TGGGGATGGGTGGGGCGAGGGGGCATTGAGTATGGCGTCTGTTAATTTCGATTCTCTACAGTTTTTCCGTCAGGTAATTTCACACGTTTTATTTCATATAAATAATGATTCCATCGCCTGCGTCACGTCACGTGTTATATAACACGCGGTGTACCGAGTTTGCGCATGCGTCGATAACGTTCAGCATTTTTTGTAATGTGACATACGCGCGAGAGATTTTCGAATCGACCGAAGCCGCACGTCGTTTGATAGCAACTTCGATCGGTCGTATTCGGACTTGGTAAACTGTCGGAGTCAATCTAAAAATCGGCATTCTTTACTCACCGCTTCAATTCCGCGGGTACGTGTGTGGAAACATAATGCGAACCGTTATATAAAAAATAAGGAAAAATATTCTACAGTTACGATGTCCAGTTACGTGTTCAGTAGCCGCCATGCAGAGTTCAATAAAGTTTTGGCTCTTTTATGTGACGGCAATGGATTAATTTTTATCTTCTACACGTCTGTCCATTGTCCTGAATAGCACCTCGCGTTTCTCCGCTACCGTCGTCTCTGCTCGATCCGGTTTTAATCCGACAACTTCCCTCTTATCGCCTTCGCACACGTAGCGCGAGAACACAGAACTCAGACCTCTGACGCCGAGATGGTGGCGCCCTCTCTGTGCGAGATTACGCACGAGTTGAATCGTCCTCGTTGAAAGGGTTTTGTCCGCGGGCGCAAACACGAGACGAAACTCTCGATTACGAATCCATTTTTGGGAATGGCAGCTGCTTCGGTCGGCTCACACGCCATCTGACCACCGCTATCTGATAGAAAGGTTGATAGAACGTTGAAAAATTTTATCAACTCGTTAATTGACTTTTCGATAGTGTAAGCCCAGCTTGAGAAAGCATCCACGAATGAACGGACTGAAACTGAGATGCGGCGGATTCAGATTCGTCACTCCTGCATCAGCTATCGTACTTTAATGATGGTGAACTACCCGCTGTAGTATGATAGCATCGTGTGTGTGTGTGCGTGTGCGTGCGTGCGTGCGTGCGTGCGTGCGTGCGCGCGCGTGCGTGTATATAAATCGTATCAATGTACACCGACGCAGACAATCAGGCGTTTCTCCGTTCAGTTACAGGCGCAGCCAACCGCTGACGAAGAGAAGGAAGACGAGCAGGATATGACTCCGCAGGAGGGCAGCACCTCCGAGGAGCTGGCACCTGGTAGCGAGCCTGAGGACGATTTCGACCAGGACAGCGCCAGCCTTGGCAGTCCTGGTTAGTGACAGTTTGCCCGGCTTTCGTATCGCGACCGCCTTCCTTAAACTCCTGTGCTGTCGCAATCTTAATCTTTAATGCTAATCGTATCGCATGTGCTATCGCGTTATTGCGGGCCCACTGCTGGCTTACCTTGTGGCGTCATTAGTACATGCAGCGCCATCTATTGTTGGATACTCTGCCTATGATTATTAGGAGTGCGTAAATATCGTAGGCACGTGATATCTAGAGCGTTGAGAGAGGTCAATGGGAGCCGCAATGGAACACACAAGCACACACACATGCACGCACGCACACACACACACACACACACACACACACACACACACACACACACACACA
>NW_014577234.1:283935-285368 GCF_000485595.1 Priapulus caudatus
AAGGGAGAGGCAAAAAAACACACAAACACACACACACACACGCACGCACACACACACACACACACACACACACACACACACACACACACACACACACACAAACAAACACACACACACACACGCACGCACACACACACATACACACACACACACACACACACACACACACACACACACACACATACACACACACACACACGCGCGCGCGCGCACACGCACACGTGGGCGCTCTCGCAGTAAGAACTCCGGAGATTATTGTCGGCGTTTTCTCATTGTCGAGGGGATTAGTCCGTGAATTCGGGTGATTGTCAGCTTAGCGGAGTAGCGGCGGCCCTCTCTGCGTTAGTCTGTGTTGCTCGTAATTCCACTCTAATCGAGAAAGCGACGACGGCGAAGCTCAGAGCGAACGGAACGATGGAATTTACGAAAGACGAAATTACGCCAGAAATTTTTTCTTTCTTGTGCCATCATCTTTTCCTCACTTTAATGATAACTTAGTAAGGATATATATAGCGAAGGATTTGACGCCCACTGTAGCCCATCCATTTTTTTGCGCGCCCGCGAAAGCGTTCTTGTGAGGTCGATCGCATAGCAGCAACGAGGGCAGAATTCGAGTGAAGTGAGCGCTAATAGAACGCGTAGCAAGGTGTCGAAGGCAGAAAGAAGTTGTAATAGAACGTGCGTACGAAGGCCATTCTATAGTCGCGAACGAATGTGCGTCATGCAGGTAGAAGTAGCGGTAAGACTGTATAGAAGAAGTTTTCTTCTGGCGGCGAATATACTTCGTCGGTAGCCTTCGTGCAGTGTGATGCGTATAGTCAGGCAGCTAAACAAAATGATGGGGACATTCCGGATAAAAGTACCAAACTTTTTCAATGTGCTATCTATTACGTTAGCGTTCATTTTTTGATAGGAGCCACCTCACCAAGAGAGAGGAAGGCGGCCATCTTGGATTCCAGATATGATATAGTAGTATACGAAACTAAATAGCGCGAGTTGTTGTCTAGCACGGATACGCCACCCCGTGAGTTATACTGAGATGTGCCAAGGTGTGCTTTAGTAATATAAGATGTCCTTTGCCTCGCTCTGACCGTCGAGTGACACACGCGCCTTTAATGAGCGGTGAATTCAAGGTGCTCTTCTGCAAGGGATAATGTTAGTTGGAACCTAAGGATTTCCACGGATAGCGACCATGCAGACTTACAGTCGCTAGATGGCGCTCGCAGCATCATATGAACATGACGTACTGAGCAACAGCGCGTGTTATTAGGTAGACTTGATTATACTCCTGCGTGTTATTGCGCGCGTTTTATTCACCTTCGTCCGTTTTCCACCTTCTTCATGATTACACTAATTTTGTGTTAGGTAATAGAGTGGCAGGCGCGGTATAGATGCGACAAGTTATATGTAGATATAATATAAAGAATACAGGA
>NW_014577234.1:285939-287337 GCF_000485595.1 Priapulus caudatus
TAGATCTATTATTAGATCTAGATCTATTATTAGATCTATTATTAGATCTAGATCTATTATTATTCACTCCTGATAACATTATTCTATTATTATTGATTAATATGGTTGTACGATGATGTTAATGATGATGATGACAATAATAATAATAATAATAATAACATAATAATAATTATAAATGACAATCATGAATAAAACAACAACAATAATGATAATAATTGTTATTAGTTTATTTAGTAGTAGTATTTAGTAATTGCTATTTATTCTGCCAATTATTCGGCTATTTCATTTTCCTATAGTATATAGTCAAAGACCGAAGCGTCGGTAACTAGATTACGAGAACAAAGAAATCCCTAAGCCTTTCTTAAATAATGATAGGGTGTTTTATCCAGTCAAGTCAGTCACGCTCCCATCGGTTGATGTGTTTAGCCCATAAATGGCGTTGCATCTCCTACGTGACATATGCGGATGTGTGTCCGCCACTTATCAAATGAATGAAATATTATTTTGCTGAAATTATACTTGTAGTTCGGAGAGCTCATATCCACCAGTCACTATAATAATTGCAAGTTGCCTCCTTAATCGTACTAAATTTCGCTGTGACGCGATGGGAGACCAGTGTTCGCGCATGCCCAGTATCTGCCAGGTAAAATAACGTTATGATTTAAATTATGCGTTTAAAATAAAGAGCAAATATTTATCGATGTAGCTTGACATTAAAAAAAATATTCCGATGCCTCTCCTTATTACTTATATCATAGATATATACAACTGTTATTATATATAGATATATACAAGTGTTGTATATATCTATGCTTATATCATGCCCGGTTTTCCTGGCTGACGCAATATTAGCAAAATTTCCATCAGCCAATAGATGGCGTGTTTGCATATGTCCGGTATCTGCCAAATAAACAAATGCTTTTTTGAAATTGTGCATTAAAAATAAAGAGGACATACTTATCGAAGTACTAACCTTAAAATGAAATCCCGATGTCTCTTCCTTATAATGATAGCTATAGCTCCGTTTTCCTGTCTAACGTCATATTAACAAAATTTAAATCAGCCAATAGATGGCGAGACGTGTACCGGATCGATTCGTCTGCCCAGCCTTTCCTTATTTCATTGACGAAGGAGCATTTTATTGAAATTGTGCTTTTATTAAAAAAAACATTTGTTTAACGCGCAGGCTCGCTATCCAAATCTTTCTTTATAATAATCATAAAGTACCTACTCGTGAATAATGAATGAATAATGCGTAATAGGTTTTAAGCTTTTACAGATTTGCACACCAGGTGGCTAGATGTGACAGCCACATGTATAATAAGTATCAAGAGCTCTTAATAGAGAAGAGTATGACACCGTTTTAACAGCGTTTTGCATAGTTTTCAACTTGTAAAT
>NW_014577234.1:288050-290874 GCF_000485595.1 Priapulus caudatus
TCTCTCTCTCTCTCTCTCTCTCTCTCTCTCTCTCTCTCTCTCTCTCTCTTTCTCTCTCCTTCATATTTATGTTACGAGTCTATCCTTAGAATTAAGTAAATATCTGTGAGAGAATTTGCTCTGGAAGTTGTTCGTAAGCGATTTTCTCCGAGCAACGCCAGCTACCCGGCTAGTATATATATATATATATATATATGCTACCTGGTGGATTCATGTGGTAACGACTCATTGCAATACGCGATGCCGAGTCACCACCAGAGAGCAGCACTTGCTAGCATCAGAATCCTCCCGCGCATAACCCTGATACACCGACCCAGTAAAAGTCAACCACTCTGTGTGAGCTGATCTCATGTGATTTTCGTCTCGTATATCAGTACGAAATGAAACATGCGCAGTGTTACGCAATGACATGTGTGACGTCACGAGTCGGGTACTGACGTCGGAAGCTTGTCACGAATAACAATCCATCAACTTTCACTCGGACACGTTCGGCCATCTTTCCTGTAACGTTCGAAAAATTTCGAATCGGGCAGTTGTCACCCGACGTTATAACAATCGATATCGGATTTTGAGATATGATATTGATAATTAATTGCTTTGGGAATTTCGTTAAGCACGCTTAGTAGCGTGGAGTGACAGTCGCGCTGGAGTGACCAAGTGAGAAGGGCGTATGAAATGCGGGGGAATTTGAAACGTCAAACCATAAAAAAACAAAGGTGGAGGCTTGTGCATGACACGAGCATGCACCTAGTAGTGGGAAGTACTATTATGCATTCGGATATTATTTTACAGATTATGACCTTCTAAAGTTTGGGGTCAAATCTAATCACATCAGAGTCGCTGAAACACGCTAATAACATTGCTATTGGATGCACACTCGGTCACGTGACAGGGTGCACGTGACGTCATGGAACCAACGCTCTAGATGTTCACTGTCATCTCACAACAAGAAAATTGCACCAACAAGAGTTAGGAGAGCGTTTCACTGTGAGAGGGGCAATTACATCAATTCGAGAATGCCCGGCGAATTCGTCAAATCTCCTCCCCGCGCGTGCCCCCTTCCCCCCTCACGACTGGTTTTTTCTACTGTTGCTCAAGTTTGAGAGCGGACCCAGCCAGCACGCAATGCGGCGGGAGAGGATGTGAATGCCGGCTATCCGCCGAGCGACGGACCTGATACTTGCCGAGATATTAATCCATTGTAATAACACATCAGCGGCGGTCGCGTAGGTTCTTGAACCTAGGTGGTCATTTACTCTAGCCCGCCATGTTTGTTTATACTGCGAAATCGGCAATTTTGCGATAAGGAATCCGCAATTAAAGGGATTACGTCACCGTAAAATAGTAAAAATTAAAAAAATATTTTTACTTTTTCTCAAAATATAAGTAATTCTGTTCACTTTTTATGGTTAAATTGCTGCATTATACTTCTTATTTTACTATATTGTTCGATGTGAATATACACTCGTGACTCATACATAGCCCATAGCAAGCAATTAATGTCAGGAACACAATGTCAAATTGTCCAGGTTTTTTGGATTTTTAACTAGTTGAGAAACAATCTTATCAGGTAAGAAATTGTCGATGCGTTTAGTCCAGTTAGTTCTTACTTTTAATGTAAACAAATGAGAACAAAAATTTTACAAATTTTACCATAGGAAATTCGTGACATAGCCAATTTAACTCAACCGTGAGGGAGGGCGAACCTGTGTACAGATTGGTGGTTGGGGGCGTTCTTCGAGCAATATATTGTTGCCTAAATGCTAATCTCCTAGTCATTTGCACTTACTATTATCGAAGATATCCCTTTTCTCTCTTCTTCGAAGATATCCTTTACTTTTTTTCTTTTTTTACTTTTTTGCCTCTCTGTTTCGGGTTTCTACGTTTATTAGGAGGTGTATCAGCTTCTTGTGCTTTCGTCAAAATGTTTCACCAATCTTGATCCAATCCATGCACCCATCCATCCATCCATCCATCCATCCATCCATCCATCCATCCATCCATCCATCCATCCATCCATCCATCCATCCAGTCCATGCCATCCATACCATCCATCCATCCATACCATGCCATTCCATCATCCAGTCCATACCATCCATCCATCTCATTCCATCCATCCAATACATCCATCATCACACCATCATCATCCATCCAATCCATCGCATCCATCCATCCATCCATCCATCCAGCCATGCCATCCATCGCATCCGCATTCCATCCATCCATCCATTCCATCTCATCCTTCGCATCCATCATGACATCCATCCATCCATCCATCGCCATCCATCCATCGCATGCCATCCATCCATCCATCCATCCATCGCATCCACCATCCATTCGCATGACCATCCAATCATTCCATCCCATCCATCCATTCATCCACGCCGTCGCGTACGTACTCGTCCGTCGCGTGCCGTTCGCTCGGCGTTCGTCCGTCCGTCCGTCCGTCGTCGTCCAGTCGCGTATCCGTCCGTACGTCGTCCGTCCCGTCCGTCCCGTCCGTCCGTGCCGTCGTCCGTCCGTGCGTCGTCCGTGTTCATCGTCCGCCGTCCGTACCGTCCGTCCGTCCGTCGCATCCATCCATACCATCCGATCGCATCTCAATCACACACACAACACACACTCACGGATTCGCACACTGGACCGCAGCGTACGGGTGTGTGAACACCCCTAGCTGTTCAGCGCCGACTCATCTGTCACATCGTCACCTGCCACGCAAGCAGCGAGGCTTCGTTGTGCGACGGTACGGAGCAAAAACTTGTGTAAACGAACGCTGCCATCAGATAGATGATGGTGTAGCTGGATTGAGCAAGGGTTTTAAACG
>NW_014577234.1:293277-295407 GCF_000485595.1 Priapulus caudatus
AGAGAGAGAGAGAGAGAGAGAGAGAGAGAGAGAGAGAGAGAGAGAGAGAAAGAGAGAGAGAGAGAGAGAGTACAGACATCAGTGGTCACCGAAAAACAGACTGACCTCTAGCAATCGCCATCAAGGTGAGCGAACGCGCTCGTAATCGCAACGTGTCATACCAGTTACACACCAGCATCTGCGGGGAACCGCGTCCCGTCGCCTATAGCAACGAGCCTTGAGGTGGTCGAATTTATACTTTTTCTCGTATTTCCACGTAAACAAACAGGATCCGATCCTCGTCTCTAGATCAGTGGCAAGAATTCGCCGGTGAAAGTACGCCGTACTAGTGTGGCGTGCCGTGCTGCGTGTGGATCGCATCTCACAGATGCTTGTCACATAATTATGGTGCGGCGGATGATAAGCGGGCCTGAATGGCTGCTAGGGCAGCAAAATTACAGAGAAGAACAAAAGAACAACGAAAAAAATCCCGTTTTGTTAATTTGTGCACAGCGGCACGCGTGCGGTGTATTTGTGTGTTGCAGAGGAGCATTTGAACGGCATTTACAGAAAGATATTACTAATAATAAGCAAAAGAATGCAGAAAAACATGATGACTTTGCTAATAAATAGGTACATTTCGTGTTTATTTACCGTCATTTTATTATTAAAACGTTCCAAGTGGCTGTGATAGGTACGACCTGCCATTCGTCCTATAACGTAGCCATGCAAGCGTGGTCAGCCTATCGGGGACTTAATCATATAAATAGAGAAATAAATGTATACTTGTATACTGTATACTTATACTTATAAATGTATACTTGTATACTGTATATAATATTATATACTTATAGTTATAAATGTATACTTGTATGATGTATATTTATACTTGTAAAATTCATATACACTGTAAACAAATGTAATGTGTTTGATCAGGTGGTGCGATCATTATTACGGTCATGGTCGTGGAAAAAAATCCGACAAAAAACCAAAAGCCGCCATTTTGAACAAAATCTACAAAGGATTCGTGCATACTTTTTAGCGAACTTAATCTCCGTCAGTAGAAAATTATATTTTTTCCGTGACCCGATTAGCGGTTTCCGTTCAATCAAAATCACTATACTTTCTTTGACTGCCGGTGGAAGTTGTACGGAGCGCGGGAAATGCGGTGTGTTTGGTTTAAACTTGGCATTGGAAAAACCAACACCAAAGAGAAAAACCAATACTAATCTACTAATCTACTAACGGCGATGTAGGACCTCCAACAGAAAAAATCCCCTTGAAATTTTTCACATACTGACATTTACATGAAATAGGAAGTAAAATAAAATGAGCGATTTCACGCACGATTTGCGTATGCATAATAGGCCCTACGTGTTATCGCGTGTTAGTATTGATACGCGTTATCTAGTGCATATTATATTACTGTTGGTGAATGGTGTGTGGTGATAGCTGGTTGACAATCCACCCTATCTCTCGTCATTCCTTTTAAAACCAGCGCCTTTATACGTTCGCTTCCTGCTACGTGTGTTTCCACGTACGCTGGCTATATAGCAGTCCAGTAGGACAGCTTACGGATTACCTTTCATGCGATTACTCAATGATCTCATCCTCAACCATGAAAGTTAGCACACGCGTGCTCCCATCGGTCGGTCAGTCCGGCGAACAAGACTATAGCTCGACCTAGATTCGATCGATCTACACTGTCAGTAAATCGGTTTGGTTTAGAGGGCACAGCCATTTCGTTGCGTGCGTGTGTTTGTATGTGTATGCGCGTGTGTGTGTGTGTGTATATATATGCGTGTGTGTGTGTATCTGTATGTATGCGTGTGCGTTTGTGTGCCTGTAGAAAATGTGAAATACACGGTGAGTAGAGATGAGAGATATCAACCTGTAATTAGAACAGACATTAGGTACGAGCTATGCGCAACACGTGTATACATGCTAATATACTGTTTGTGGAATCGCTACAGGGGATGGTAGCGTGTATATAACGTGTGTATATGTACGTGCTGGTGGACGTGTGGCGTTTACAAAAAAGCAAAAAACACACACACACACACACATACACACACACACACACGCACACACACACACACACACACACACACACACACACACACCACCCACACACACACACACACACACACA
>NW_014577234.1:296051-297758 GCF_000485595.1 Priapulus caudatus
ACACACACACACACACACACACACACACACACACACACACACACACACACACACACACACACACACCCATATCTATATATATGTATAGATGGATGTATTTATATATGTTTAGGTGTGTTTGTACAATGTCATATTGATTCAACAGAGATATCATCTGCGGCTTTACACTATAACATCTGACATCCCGGCACCCGGGGTGTAATACATGCAGGCGCCAGGTTCGCCACTATGAGACTGCATATTCTAGCCCGAAAAACGTTGCTAACCATGCACCTATAGGAAGTTAGTTGTAGCATTAAATGTGTAGTGCCGCGTGTGCCAGCCATTTCGTCGGCGAAACCCGCTTGTAATAGCGATCGCCGCACTAAGTGGGCTTAATTAGCGAGCTAAAGTTGTAAGCTTATTTAATTAGTAAGCTGGCCTTCTTGGCCTCTGCTAATTTACATAGCTCGCATTCGCAACATTTACTACACACGTGGCCGCGCCTAGTGAATACGCGTCTTTCTTTGGCCCTTCTTCTTTACCTGATTCTGGTAGACGTGGTGGGTCTTTCTTTCTTTCTTTCTTTCTTCGTTAGCACTGCCGTTTCATTTACTCGCGCAAACAAGCTAGCTTTAAGTATAGCACGCGAGTAATCTCCCCGTGGCGGCACGTACCTGGTAAATAGAGGATCCCCCCGTTTGAGGGCGCCGTATCCGCCGTTATCGAGCCTAACCTGGTAAATAAAGGATCCCCCGTTAGAGGGCGCCGTATCCGCCGTTATCGAGCCTAACTGAGAAGATCAATTCATAGCAGGGGTTAATAATGATAAATTAATGATGATAATAATGAAAATTTTGTTATTATTAACCCCTGTCCATAGTTAACACGATCCATGTCTAACGCAAGCAATAAGTTGTCGTAAGATACTTTTCACAGATAGGAAAGGTCGTTTTTGTTAACTTGTAACCCATCGTGGTAAAGCTCACTTCTACGCAGGTCATTATTATTCATGTTATCCTCATCTTTTAATCGATGATTTAATACGGAATTTAAACTAAATTCATGGGTTGATCTCATCTCAACCTGCACTGCTGGATGCTTTCATCACAGGAACCCTCCCCCTTATAACGTGCATGCATGGATTTGTTTGCAAATGTGAGGCTGTACCCAGCCATGACTCTTAACATCGCATATATATATATAGCATGTATGATATTAGCCAGATGCGGCCGCGGGAAATGGCAAACGTCCTTTGCTCAGTCGGCCATGCTTTGCGATCGTATTAGCGATAGCGAGAGACGCACAGAAATCGTAAAACCGGCGAGCAGTCAGTTTAATTAAAGTGCAAAGAGTCAGAGCGGTGTGCTGGAGGGCCGACTCCGTGACGCCGACCGTCCTCCGTCATCTCATCATAACCTTCTCCTCCTTATCATCATTCTTCTCACACCTTCTTCGCCTCATCCTCCTTCCCCCGCCTCCTCCTTCTCCTCCTCCTCCTCCTCCCCGTCCCCGTCCCCTCCTCCGCTGTAGAAGTCGCAGCGACGTTAATTCCACGACGCCGACCGCTCTACGTGATCGTAACCTTTTGGTCCCTCGCTTTCTCCTCCTCCTACTTCCCCTCCTTCCCTTCCTCCACTGTAGAAACCACGGCGACGTCTATATACGCTACCTCCCGCTGCTACAGGAATACGCAAATCATGAGAGGGAGGAAGAGGGAGAGAGAGA
>NW_014577234.1:300553-302115 GCF_000485595.1 Priapulus caudatus
TGTGGTGGGGAAGGGGGGGTACGTATAGACGGCGACCTGCCGCCGCGATGGCAAATACCGACCTCTTCGCGCTCGCACCTTGACGTGAAAACGTAGTCAAATAAAATCTCGCGCGTAAATAAAAAGCAAGTACAACGCATAAACGCGACGGGCCAACGTAAGAGCGGCTATGACGAGTCTGGTGTTAACAACAGAGATGTCGGCTTGAACTATACTGATAGTGGTCAGTGTGGCGGTGCAGTGAGGTGCTGCGTGCGTGCGTGCCGTGCTTCTGCGTGGCGTCGCTGCCGTGCTGCGTGCGTGCGTGCGTGCCACACACACACACACACACACACACACACACACACACACCCACACACACGCACACACAACACAACACACAACACACACGCGCGCGTACGCACGCACGCACGCACGCACGCTCGCACGCACGCACACACACACACATACACACACACACGCACCCCACACACACAAGCTGCTTGCAGAGACGCGAGGCTGGTAGAGGAGGGGGAGGAGGGGGAAGGGGAGGAGGTTTCAGCTCTAGGCTCATACTACCGAGTCAGTCACTCAGTCAGTCAGTCAGCGAGCAAACAAGATCGGTCTGCTGAATTCGGCATTCGCATGCAGGCGCCCGACTCGCAGAGCGTGTACACACACACACGCGCAGGCAGTCCATAGTCAGACACAGGCACACGCGTGTCGATCTTTAGAAAAACCTACGTTTTAGTGTTGTCGACGTCGACGACAATAACGACGGAAGTTATCTTGATCTTCAGAAGGACGTGGCTGCCGCTGATTTTTGATCGCGATTTTTTAACGTGGCGACGACGTTGACGATAGTGTTTTACCCACCGCTCCGATCATCGGTAGGGGCTGCTGTTACGACGACGACGACGACAGCGGCGACAACGTTGACGATAGTATTTACTCGTCAGACGGCTCGCGCCGCAGTAATTTCGCGAGACATCATGACACGCAGTGTAGAGCATTGCGCATGCGCGCAGACGCTCACCTCGTCGCTAACCTCAACCAACGTACGCGGCAGACGCAATCCGCGACGTCACGACCTCAGCGCGTGCGTCGGATCACCGTCACGCCGACAATAGCAGGTGGCGTCACCAGCGTCAGCGTCAGCGTCATTGACACGTCGGCCGCTAGGCCGCGCGCAACAATGCTTGCCGTGACGACGACGTCGGCTGCAGACGCCGCTCGTCGGCTCAGCGGCGGTGGGCGACCTCCGGCGACGACGACGCGGCCGACGGCTTTGTGCCGTAGACGTTAAGGCGACGTGCGACAGCCGTGAGGCTGCTTGTATGTATGTTGCTTCTATTGGTGAACGTGAATGCTTGTATGTACACGGCGATTAATCCACTCGGAACCAATAGTTAAACGTCGTCGGACTCTACGACATCGCTATACATAGAGGGAGAGAGAGAGATAGAGGGGTAGAGAGAGAGATAGATAGAAAGAGAGAGAGAGAGAGAGAGAGAGAGAGAGACAGAGAGAGACAGACAGAGGCAGAGCGAGGTAGAACAGCGAGAGAAGGACAGAGAAAGGTA
>NW_014577234.1:302512-304011 GCF_000485595.1 Priapulus caudatus
AATAAGTGGATCGGTGAATAAGTGCAACGGTGAATAAACGGATCCGTAAATAAGTGATACAGTAAATAAGTGAATCAGTGAATAAGTGAAACAGTTACAAGTGTGACGGTGAATAAGTGCAACGGTGAATAAGTGGATCGGTGAATAAGTAAAACAGTGACTAGGTGGATCGGTGAATAAGTGAAACAGTGAATAAGTGGATCGGTGAATAAGTAAAACAGTGACTAGGTGGATCGGTGAATAAGTGAAACAGTGAATAAGTGGATCGGTGGGTGTTCTCGTGCTACCGGCACTGCGTCATTGTTTGATGGCTGAGGAACTTTGTGGATAGCGTTTACAGTGAACGGAATCATAGGTAAAAAGAGTCGGCTTATATATACATATATATATATATATAGATAGATATAGATATATTGCCCTGTCTCACTTTCTCTTCTTCTCGTTCTCTCTCTCTCTCTCTCTCTCTCTCTCTCGCTCTCTTTCTCTCTCCCTATCTCTCCCTCTGTCTCGCTCTGTCGTTCTCTCGTCCTCTCTCTCTCCCTCTATCTCTCTCTCTCTCAATCTCCCTCTCCCTCATTCTCTCGTTTTCGTTATCTCTTCTTTTTCGGGTGTCCTTGTATAATAATAATTCCCAAAACCAGTACAATATATGAACAAAGTCTATAATTATAAGCACACGAACCCAAGCAATTTTTCTAAACCGAGCAATTTTAGTCGAGGTCTAGTAAAAAAAAACAGACGGATAATACCACGTAATTCAGTAGGTAGCAGTTAACCAGCAATTAGAAAAAAACTGCTAGTCGGGGTAAACGGAAACAAAAGCGTCATAGACAGAAGCGAAACAAGAGTAGCTTGTTACGCCGCTAGGTGGCCAGCTTCATAGCGACCCGCACGTATTACATCGATGGAAGCAATGTAGCAACTCTAGTTTCACATACAGTCGGCGGATATACCTCTATAGAGCGGTCAGCTGTCTATTAGAAAAGACCATCGACGTTTTCTTTGGGTGACAATTACGTAGTGAAACCACGTCCTATAGAAAGCACGCCTGTTTGTGTAGGACACCTTTGGTGTTTTCCTTCAATGAACCTTATATATATATATACAGGGTTGACTGTATATTATACACACAAGATAGTACATAGTACAAGGCAATACATTCAGTATACAGTACATGCAGTACAGGAATTACAGACAGTACAGACAATACTGGCAGTACAGGCAGTGCATATATTGTACGGTGTGCGTTAACCCCCGTACATGTCTATAGACATGCAGTGACTACCTTCCTTCCTGAGCATCCGACCGACCAGCGACGCATAGTTCACGAGCGTGTATAGCGTTGCCGATTAGAAGCACAAGCGTTGCTCTATAATCGGCTTGCTAAGTTGACTATAGGGCGTTAATAACGACAATACACGCACGCACGCGCGCACACACACGCGCGCACACACACACACACACACACACACACACACACACACACACACACACACACA
>NW_014577234.1:306660-310594 GCF_000485595.1 Priapulus caudatus
CCTACCTGACCTACCTGCCTACCTACCTACCTACCTACCTACCTACTACCTACCTACCTACCTACCTACCTACCTACCTACCTACCTACCTACCTACCTACCTACCTACCTACCTACCTACCTACCTACCTACCTACCTACCTACCTACCTACCTACCTACCTACCTATCTACCTACCTACCTACCTACCTACCTACCTACCTATCTAACTACCTCTTATAACGCAACGTCGCCGCCGCTGTCATCGCAGGTAACCGAGTTCATTCAGCAGCATCCCGAGCTCCGTTTCCATGGCAGCGACAGCGGCAAGCTGGAGGCGGCCTGCGAGAAGCTGCGTCGGTCGCCGTCTCCCGTGCGTAAGGCCTGCGAGGCGGTGAGCTTCGGAGCCGGACGCAAGTACTCGGAGCCGTACATCGTCATTCATCAACAGCTGCGCAAGAACTCGGAACCATTCGCGCTGCACAACCGACTGCGCCCGAAGGTGAGCCGATTGACGCGGCGCGGCGCGGCGCGGCGGCGGCGTAAACTAGGTTTAAAAAAAAATTTTGAGTTTGATTTCGTCAATCGATTTCGTCGAGATTTTTTTTTGGGGGGGTGTGTATCGTTATTTAATGATTCATTTGTTGATTTCGCGTTTAAGGATTAAGGATTAATATTATAGATGAAGACAAGATGAGAAATTCAGATGGTGTTTAAGTATTATGGATAAAGTATTAAGGAATTATTAAATTATGACGGACCAATCCTCGTCAATAACCCGTTAGCACGCATGGAGGCAAGCGAAAAACATTAGAAGTTGTCTGTCATTCTACGAAACTGTAACGATCTTAAGTACACCGATTAATAAAAAAATGAATAAAAAAGATAGCTATTAATAGCGTTGGTTACCT
Organism: Priapulus caudatus; assembly: GCF_000485595.1. Classification (NCBI taxonomy): domain Eukaryota; kingdom Metazoa; phylum Priapulida; class Priapulimorpha; order Priapulimorphida; family Priapulidae; genus Priapulus; species Priapulus caudatus. The sequence goes on from NW_014577234.1 coordinate 307,551, forward strand.
ATGAGAAGTCAGGCCACGCAGGGAATGAGAGGATAGAATAGAGAATGTCTAGCCTTGCCGCTGTAATCCAAGGGTATATTGGCAGTACTGGGACGTATCCCAACTTATGTCATCGCATGGATGTAGTAGAGCCAGGGGTTGGGGTACGATAATGGTATAGGGATAGGGGGGTGCGAGACTGAGGGAGATGTAGTAGGGCTACTGGCACACCATGTGGGGGTGGGAGGGGGGGGGGAATCGGTAGGAATACATAGTAAATGCTAATTTGTGAGGTTAAAACCACAGACAAGACACAGAGGTTGCCTTATTTACGCATTAGCATACACCTGATAGTGGGGAAATATGTTATCAGGAGTGAATAAAAAGGCATGTGCAAGCCTAAACTATTGGAAACTAGAGCACTCGGAGAGCGCAGACCTCCGCCAAGGCAGCCGAATTCTCTCACTGTGAAAAATTTAATTAATTAATTAATATATAATTATATATATAAATAATTAATTTATTATTATATATATATATATATATATATATATATATATATATATATATAACCTTCTATCAGAATCTAGGGGAGAACCTAATAATCTAGAACAATTATTATGGATGTGAGTATAGTATCGGTACGTATATCGTGGGCGCGTGGTCGTGTGCCACGGCGTGAGTGAGCGTGAATTACGCATCGCGTACATCTTCACGCGGGAGTGAGCTCTCTCCCGATATCGCCGTAGCGACGACGTCGTCTGCTTTTGTTGTTGTTTGTTTTGTTTTGTGTTGTTGTTGTTGTTTTTGTTGTTACTCTGCTGCTGGTCACGATTCGCGTGGCGTCGATCACGCGCGTGTGTCTATGTGTATGTGTCTGACTACTGTGCCTCACGATCTGGTGTACGTGTGTGTGTTTTGCAGCAGCCCTGCAGCTTCGGACCTCGCTCAGACGCAGGCGCAGAAAGTAAACGCGAAGTTAAAGCGAAAGAAGGCGACCAGACGAAGAGGGTCCGAACAGACGGTGAGTATATTATAGCGACACGATGTATATTATCATGATATTATCAGAGCGATGTGCAGAGAGCTGTTGATAACAGGGCGCGTATAGTCGGTGCGTGCATGTGCTTGTGTGTGCGTGTGTGCGTGTGTGCGTGTGTGCGTGCGTGCGTGTATGTAAGTGCACACCCGCGCGCGCGGGTGTGTGTGTGTGTGTGTGTGCGTACGTGTGCGTGAGTGCGTGTGCGTGAGTGCGTGTGCGTGCGTGTGCGTGCAAGTATTTGTGCGTGGGCGTTTGCGTGTGCGGGGTTTGCGTGCATGTGCGTGTGCGTGCATGTGAGTGTGTGTACATGTATGTGCGTGTATGTACGTGTGTGTATGTGCGTGTGCGTGTGCGTGTGTGTGTGCGTGCATGTGCGTGCGTCCGCGCGCGGGTGTATACGTGCGTGCGCGGGCCTGCTTGCCCATGTGCGTGTTATATTCCCCCCACAATCTCCGCACGCGGGTTCTCGCGTTACGGAAGTGTCCGTGTAGACGAAACTCGTGCCCTAGTTGCTGATGGTGGCCACCCCGGCGGTGTTTACACTACATTTGAGCTACACATACACACAGCCATTGTTTTTTATGTCCTTTTCTCACGTTGCCCAGAAGCTGTTAACTCGGCCATAGCCGATGCCTGCTTGCTACGTGCGTGAAGGCAACGTCAGGAAAATGTATAACAGAGATTGTATACGCGCGTATGACCCGCGGTTTTTTTTGCCGTGGCGTTAATATTACCAAGAGCTAATAATTATTAGCTCTTGATATTACTGTTCGGTTTTCTTCATTTCCCTTCTAGGGTATAATCGCTATTCGCATATATATAAGGCATCAAAGAGAAATTGAGAATAACCGAGATGTGCTATAATCCATGGGGAGTAAATCATATATGTAACGCGACTTGTAAAACGATGGTTAAGTAAAATGTGATCATCTAATCGCGATAAAAAATCATTTATCCGCGGTTAAATTATAGTGTAACGAAACCCCTGATTGTGTTAAAGGGTTAAAAATTTGCCGCGGTAAAAACAATTTATTTCTGAGCACGATGGCCTAATCGGTGACCTCGCCAGATGTCGTCGTCGTCGTTGCCGCAGCCCGGGTTATATTACGCGCCATTGCTGCAGGTAATCGTGCAGAATCGATGTGATCAATGATCGATCAATCGATCAGTGCGATGCACTTTTTTTTACTCAAATGTCGAGGCATTTCAGACTCGCGATGTCACATTATGATTGATGGTGTGTCTGATAGCGGGCCACCGGTATTGTGCGTTGTGGGTGAGAGACAGGGGGCAGGTGAGATTGTGTGGAGAGGGGTGGGTTAGAGAGAGAGAGAGAGAGAGAGAGAGAGAGAGAGAGAGAGAGAGAGAGAGAGAGAGAAGAGAAGAGAGAGAGAGAGAGAGAGAGAGAGAGACGGACGGAGGTTGATAGAGAGAAGAGCGTGCGAATGGACATTGCAACACGCAGGCATGGCTTTACCTTCATTTCTTACAAATCACGAGGGCAGCAGCTCTCCGTCGGTTAGAAGTAGAACGCATGTTGGTGGCAGGGATCGTAAGTAGCAACGGTTTAATCGCTGCGCGAGAATTCCACTCAGGGCATCCTAGTTCCTAGCGGATAAATTTACTCTGCAACGGGCGCCAATAGACATCGACTTCCTCTGTTTTATCGCGCATGACCAAAACGTCGTTTCGGCCGGAAATTCCATCAAGATCAAGCCGAAGGTTGACAACAAGAAGTAGCTGCATGCGTTAGCCGTGGCGGAAGGGAAGAATTAATATGAGGGGGAAGTTGCGTGAGTGCCACATCGCAACATGTCACGGTACTAATTACAAAGCTAATCTCTATCGCAAAAAGAAAAATATCCCAAAGAAACGATCACGGAAAAGAGATGATCATGACGATGCTCATCCTTGTTGTGTTGTGTGTGTGTGTGTGTGTGTGTGTGTTTGTGTGTGTGTGTGTGTGTGTTGTGTGTGTGTGTGTGTGTGTGTATGTGTGGTGTGTTGTGTTTGTGTGTGTGTG
>NW_014577234.1:316579-322506 GCF_000485595.1 Priapulus caudatus
TATATACAGACGACTATGAATCAACGGATGAAGGATCAACATTGTCCGGCCTGCGAATTGCTAGAGGAGGAATTGATGGGAAGGTTGTGTTGAGGCTGTGCGGGAAGGTTGCGAAGAAAGAGTGAATGAAAGGGAGGTTGCCAGTTATGAGAGGAGATAGAGAAGAAGCAGCGAGTTGTTGTGTGGAGGTTGTGGTGGTGGTGGGGGGGGGGGGTGCACGAGGAGTGAGGAGATTGAAAGAAAGGATTATGTAAAGGTTGTGGTAGAAATGTATTGAGGAGTGAGGAGACTAAGAGAAGGAATTGTGTGGAGATTGCGGTTGGAAGGTATTGAAGAGTGAGGAGATTGAAAGAAAGCATTATGTGGAGGTCGTGGTGGGGACTGCATGAGGAGTGAGGAGATTGAGAGAAGAGATTTGTGTGGAGATTGCGGTTGGAAGGTATTGAGGAGTGAGGAGATTGAAAGAAAGGATTATGTAAAGGTTGTGGTAGAAATGTATTGAGGAGTGAGGAGATTAAGAGAAGGAATTATGTGGAGGTCGTGGTGAGGACTGCATGAGAAGTGAGGAGATTGAGAGAAGAGATTTGTGTGGAGATTGCGGTTGGAAGGTATTGAGGAGTGAGGAGATTGAAAGAAAGGATGGCTGTGGTGGGGACTGCATGAGGAGTGAAGAGATTACGCTTGGCTGTGAGAACAGGTTGCGAGAGAGGGGGAATATATAAGCAGTGAGTCAGTTGAGAGAATGCTTCGAGATGCAGCCGTTGTGACCGTCAGCGGAAGGCCCGTGCGCGTGGCTTCTACTCTCATACAGATCAATAACTACGGCATTCGATCCGTGATTGCCGCGATAGTTCGCGAACACCTTCATAGTACCTTCACTAAGTGTCACCCATTTGTTTCCCTGTACTGCTGCTGCTGTTGCTGCGGCGGCTACCTGGTACTTGTTACTTGGGTAAGTGACTCGCTGAATCCGGCTGCGAAACTTGCGGCCCTGACTTGCGGGTTATCGCGAGCGGTTTCTTCGGCCCCGCGAGGCTCTATACTGGTGTTTTCTTCTTGCACGGGTACCGACCACCGCTGCGCAGGTAGCCGCGGAACGAACTAGTTACCAGCTGACTCTTATAAAGTCGGTTACGATTTACCTGTGATTACCGATTTACCTATAAGGACCTATTTACTTGTAATTACATTGCTGTGGAGACGACAAGCATGGCATGCCGACACTTCGACATTCGCGCGGGGCTTTTTGCTTTATTTGCATGTGCCAAAATGGGTTCTATGTGCATGTCCATATCTGCTGTGTAGGAAAATGGGAATAGAGCGTGGTAGTTGCGTAGTATATATATATATATATATATATATATATATATATAGGGTAGATATATATGTTTATAATCTATTTAACTTTATTAGCTGTGCATGTGCAGCTTCGCGCGCGTGGGTAAATTAGCGTCGTAATATATCAAGCATTTCACGCAAAAGTGGTCATGGGCCAGGTGGTGGCAGGGCAAATGGGAAATAGAGCGTGGTATTGCGTGTATATATATATAGTATATATAGATATATATGTTTAATAATCTTATTAACTTTATTCAGCTGGCATGGTCCATATGCTGCCTGGTGTAGGCCGAGATGGGAATCGAGCGTGGTAAAGAGTTTTGCGAGTAGTATATATATATATACTATGTGATATATATGATATATATATAGATATGTGTGTGTGTATATAATATATTAACTTCATTAGCTGGCATGTGCATTCGCGCTGGGTCAAATACGCCGTCGTATATATCAGAGCATCACGCCAGGTGGTCATATCCGATTAATGTTATTACTTCACATTAAAGGCCATCTAGATCTATTATTGCATTACTGCGAATTCACGATTTCATTAATATGATGTAGTTATAAGTAAATCGACGTGTAAAATCGGGGTGGGTGGGTGGTGGGGGGAATCCTTAGGGATCCCCTCGTGCAGCGGACACGCACGGGAGAACAGATTCGTAGAGGGGCAGTGTGTAGTCAGAATGCACTTCTGCCTGCGTGGTGGCATGTAATCTAACGAGACTCGACCAGATTTCCGTGTTCTGCGTAAGTGCTTTTCTTCGCTCTTTGATTTTTCTGCCGTGGCCTCTTGCTTGCGTTGAATCGTAGTGCTTTTAGCCCGATCCATTTCAACACAGTATCGATTCGTATGTTGACCACCAGGTGGCGCTGTTAGACGGCTCTTCACTGAAAGCAATCGATTGTACGTTTGTCACGTGACGACGCATTTAACGGCTGCAAAAAAACGGGTCGAGAAACTATTTGTTAGGAATGAACTTGGGATTTACACTTCTTCTCAATGGCATAGCGCAAGTTTGAAAACGCGAAATTTTACGCCGAATTTTGTGGAGATTCGTATCTCCCTCGTCACCGCACTATTTCGCATAGAATCCATTCATGGAAAAGTTTGACTAGCCTAGCGGTGGGCTATTCTAGGCTAGCTAACTCATATAGCTCTAGTGGTAAGTCGTCGTTGCCACTGCCACGGGTGCCACCGAAAACAAGCCAGCTGTGGCAGTGGCAACGAAGGCTGTAGTACTGGAGTCAGCTTATATAGGGCTGAGCTACGTAAAAGCTGCATCGGAATTGCTCAAACGAGAATCACTAAAACTCTGCCGTCACGTTGTGTGTTGTAATCCACTAGAGCCGTTCTAACAGTAGAGCAATAGCAATAGCCGGGGGGAAATCCTTGAACGCCTTTCGCACGAATTTCTAGCTTTTTCGCTAGCCTATCGCTGCTCTCGAAAATATTTTACACATTTACGATTTGGTGTAATCAAACGAGTTTACCAGCAATGGTTGGTGACGGGATAGCGGGAATCATAGCGGCTGAGTTTCTAGCTGATTGACGCTTCGTTCACACTCGAAGAATTAATTCATTTGTCTGAATATGATTGTGAGTCTACTACTAGCAAACTCTATTACCACGTACAGTCGCTCCGATTCGGTATGCTGCATTCGCTTAGAACGGATCCATGTGTTATTTTGCTTGGATTTACCGCTTCGCATTTTAATTCGTTGCCGTGGATTTCGTCGAAATTGTTCGTAACACATCTGAAAAACCGCTTACGCCCATTTTCTACCTACCACGTGCTCGCAGGTATCCAATCAGGAGCTGTTCACACTGTTTTTCGAGATGACCCGAGAGAATGAGGAACCGGATGTGGAGGTCGTGGCAGCTGTCCGAGGTATCAACCTCAGGTGAGACCATTCACAGAACATGTAAACTAAATCTAAACTAAACATGTATCTAATGATAACTAACGCGTTATTAGAGTATAATAGATAAATGAGCGAGTCAATGAATGAATGAATGAATGAATGAATGAATGAATGAATGAATGAATGAATGAATGAATGAATGAACGAACGAACGAATGAATGAATGATTGATTGATTGATTGAATGCATGAATAAATGAACGAATGAACGAGCAAACGCTCGAACGATCAACCGAGTGAAAGAATGAATAAAAAAATTGATACGTGGGTGAACGGACGTGTAAATCAGTGAGCGATAGAGCTCGTATAAGCTCGTGAATGAGCGAATTAATAAATAAATGATTGAATAAATCGCTGCTTCTGTGGCAATTCTCGCAAGGCGACGTTGCTAGCAACAGCGACGATGATGACCGCGCAGGCCAGGTAATCAGGTCTGCAATGAAACCATTCGCCACGCTTTCGCGTGAGCTGAGAGTGCGAGCGTGCGCGCGTGCGTGCGTAGAACGCGTTCCAACGCGTTCCCGCATCGACTAAACTCGTTTACATTCCCGCGCATGCGCACAGGGAGGCGTTGCAGCCGTTGTTTGAGAGGCGAGGCATTGATATGGACGCCGTCGACATATTCCTAGAGGCATCCAACACTCCGCTACCGCTGCAGTTCGACACATTCCCGCTAGGTGGCAACAGTCTACACATCAGACGTAAGCAGATCGTATCGGAGAATAATATTATAATTGAGATTTTTTTCATTGTCGTTTTTTATTATCTATGATTCGTTTGTTATTCGCGATCGGTTCTTTTCTGTTACGCGCAGACTGTGACACGAAATATAATTCGTGTTCATTTACAGTCGTTTCGTTATTTGAAAGGTGCAATGACTCGTGTGTTTAAATTGACTACGTCACGAATTTTATATGGTGTATATTTGTAAAGTTTTTGTTGCACATTTTTTACCTGAAAAGCAAGTACTAACGGGACTAAATGTATCCTCAAATTCTTACCCGATCAGATTGTTTCTCAACTAGTTAAAAATCCAAAAAACATGGGCGATTGATATATTGATCATAACATTAAATGCTTGCTATGGGCTATGTATGAGTCACAATTGTTTGTTCACATTGAGCGGAATAGCAAAATTTAAAGTATGATGCAATATTTTATACCATAAAAAGTGACCAGAATCACTTACATTTTGTGAAAAAGAGGACATCATTTTTTTTTTACTTTTACTATTTATGGTGACGTAATCACTTTAACAATAATTATGATGTCGATGACACCACGGCACGTGCTGCCAACCCTACGACACCCTTAGAGCTTTAATCACATTGCGACATCGATGTAATAATGTAATGTAAATAGCTGCTAGATGTGCAGGGTGTCGAGGAGGCGTTTGTGCAGTGCGAGCAATCATTGCCGCTAATTGACTTTGCTTCCGCTGGGAGGCGCTGCTGAATTGTGATTTCATCACGTTATCCTTTTTGTTCCACGCGTTACGAGCGTCAACAGCTACTGTCGCCATAGCGCTCTCGCACACACACACGCACGCACAAACACGCACGCACGCACGCGCGCACGCACGCACGCACATACGCACAAACACGCACGCACGCACACGCACACACGGTGTGTGTGTTGTGTGAGTGTGTGTGTGTGTGTGTGTGTGTGTGTGTGTGTGTGTGTTGTGCTGTGTGGTGTGTGTGGTGTGTTGTGTGTGTGTGTGTGTGTGTAGTATCTGTCTGTCTGTGTGTCTGTGCTGTTGTCTGTCTGTCTGTCTTATCTGTGCCTCGTCTATCTGTCTCTGTCTATCTGTCTCTCTCTTTCCTTCGATGGCCTCACTTAATTTTATCTCGTTTCCCCACGTCTTCCCTCCCCTCGTCCCTCTTCTTCCTTCATTTCTCATCGTCACAAAGCACAGAATCCTCTAATTGTTTGCAACTTAAATTAATCTTCTCAATTTGGCTTCTTCATCGGTTACCCCCCCCGACACACACACACAATCCACCACACCCCACACACACACACACACACACACACACCACAACTACGACACACAACACACATCACACACCACAGCACAACACACACACACACCACCACAGCACATCACAACAACACAACACCAGCACCACTGCACGCACAACACACACCACACCACACCACACACACCCACACACACACCCGCGCACCGCACAACGACGAGAAAAATTGTTCGACGTGATAGCTGTAAGTATACGCAGATAATTGGCAATCAGTATGCTAATGAGGGTATCATCGCTCAAAAAGACCATTCGGGGCCCGTGCGGCCCGAAGCGCCCTGTATGGCTGTTGTGACCGGCCACGACGACGCAGCGAGAGCAGAGCGGGCCAGTGTGGTTTTATGCAGCCGGTCGAATGTTTGGCATTCAGCTTTGTTTGGCAACGTAGCGTCATATATATACTATATATATATTATAATAATATATTATATTAATAGGGTTCATAAGATGACAAATTCGTATTCGTCCATCTCTAGACCTCACGTAAATCGCTGTTTTTTTTATAACACTTAACATTCACACGCATAGTCTAGAACAGATTAGAATCTCTCACCTTCACTTTATTAGAAGCACGTTAGTTACCCACCAATGTAAAACACGTAAACACATCACATACACACAG
>NW_014577234.1:323371-326323 GCF_000485595.1 Priapulus caudatus
GAGAGAGGACGAGATGAGAGGAGAGAAAAAGAGAGAGAGAGAGAGAGGAGCGAGAGACAGAGCGAGAGGAGAAGAAGAGAGAAGTGAGAGAAGAGGGAGCGAGAGAGAGATGGACGCGCGGCGCAGAGATAGAGAGAGAAGGAGAGTAAGACGAAGGAGGGATGAGAAAAGAGAGAGCGAGGTAGAGGGAACGAGAATGGCCTGAGAGACAGGGAAGAAGAGAAATAGCACGTGCTTACCGTAGTAACGGAATGGGCGTACGCCAGGCAGTACGCACCGGCTGTCGTCGTAAGCTTCGCAGCCTTGCTTATCACAGGTGGGTGTGGGTTGGTGGGGTGGGGTAGGGTATAGGGTGTTATGGTGCATGGCTCGGGCCTATACGTAAATTAATGTGATGTGTGTGTGTGGTGTGTGTGTGTGTGTGTGTTGCTGTGTGGTGTGTGGTGTGTTGTGTTGTGTAGTGTGTGTGTGTGTGTGTGTGTGTGTGTGTTGAACCTGGTGTTGTGCTGTTGGTCGGGCCAAGTGTGTGTGTTGTGTGTGTGTGTGTGTGTGTGTGTGTGTGCGACGTGTGTTGCGTGGTGCGTGCGTGCCACACACACACACACACACACACACACACACACACACAGAGGTGGTGGAGAGAGAGAGAGAGAGAGGGAGGGATAGGGAGACAGACATGAGAAGAGGGTTCAGGAAAAAGCGTGTAATACACCACTAAGGTGGTGCGGGGACCTTGTACACAATTAATGCGAGATGATAGCAGCGGGAGGGAAGCAGTCAGTCAGTCACGCCCGTGGCCCCTGGGTGGAGCATAGGCATAAGGAAGTGGACTGGAGGGAAGCAGGGTGCTTGATAAATCGTCTCGGAAAAAAACCCGTATAGTAAACAACCAGGGAAGAGAAGGACTGTGATGCAAGATCACGAATAGTTAGCGCGGGAAGAAGGGCGGTGAAACGAAGATAAAGCGTCTGCTGTGGCGGTTGGTGGTGGTGGGAGGCAGCTATGATATCTGGAAATGGAGAAATTTACGCTTAAAATCATTGCACTGATTCTATCTTTCCTATAGTTTATTTTTTCCCGTGCCACCTGCTTCACACTTTTTCGCACACGTTGCATACTACAAGCCCTGTCGCACACGTTACATACTACAAGCCCTGTTGCACACGTTACATACCACAAGCCCTGTTGCACACGTTGCACACTACAAGCCCTGTTGCACACGTTGCACACTACAAGCCCTGTCGCACACGTTACATACTACAAGCCCTGTCGCACACGTTACACACTACAAGCCCTGTCGCACACGTTGCCTTTTTGCAAGCCCTATTACTTATGCTGTCTGTGAGAAGCCATTAACATACAAACTGACACACACCCACACACACACACACACACACACACACACACACACACACACACACACACACACACACACACACACACACACACACAACACACACACAGCGTGCTATAGTACAACACTTTTACACATGCTGCCTGTGGCAATCCTGTTACGCACACGGCTTGCTACAAATCCGATTACCTACGAACGTACGTGATCTACCTCTCGTCTATCCGCCAACCCCCCTCTGTCCCACCTCACCCCCCATTAGCGGTCGTCTTGATGACTCATCGGTTGTTCGATTAGGATTCTTCTTAACCATCGCTAATTGAATGTGGCAGGTCGTCCGCGCTGCTGCTGCTGCTGTTGCTGCTGATGATGATGATGCTGGTGCTGCTGGTGCTGCTGGTGCTGCTGCTGCTGCTGCTGTTGCTGCTGATGTTGCTGTTGCTGCTGCTGTTGCTGCTGTTGCTGCTGCTACTGCTGCTGTTGCTGCTACTATTTTGGCTACTACTACTACTACTACTGCTGTTACTACTAATACTAGTACTACTACTACTGCTGCTGTTGATCATACTGCTGCTGCTGTTGCTGCTTTGGTTGCTGCTGCTGCTGCTGCTGCTGCTTTGGTTGCTGCTGCTGTTACTGCTACTACTGTTGTTACTGCTGTTGCTGCTGCTTCTGTTGCTACTGTTGCTGCTAATATTGCTGCTACTGCTGCTCCTGCTATTAGAGCTGCTACAACGTCTACTGCTGCTGCTAGTGCTGCTGCTGTTGTTATCCTTACTGCTGCTACTGCTGTGGGTACTGCTGTTTCGGCTGCTTCCACTGCTGCTGTTGCTGCTGCTACTGCTGCTGCTGCTGCTGCTGCTGCTACTGCCGCTGATGCAGCTTCCCTTGCTGTTAGCAACTGTAGCCATGCGCGCGCGCGTCTGCTCGTGCGCCGTTGCCTGGCGCGATGGGCGGCTGCCTCCTCGCCTGCCTGCCTGCCTGCCTGCCTGCCTTCCTGCTTATCTGCTGACGAAGCTGCAGCATTCCTAGCCAGGGGCGGACATAGCATCACACTCGCACCATCCGGCTGTCTCCGGCTGCCGCTGACTCTGCCGCTGACGCACTTGTACGACGACGCAATCGTTGTCGCCTCGCGTCGTGCGTCGTGCGTCCAGGCGTGACGCGAAGGAACGCGTCGGTAGCTGCGGTAATAAGAGGCGGTGTCGTCGGCGTCGTCGTAGCCGTGGTGACGTCATCGCCGGTGCGACGTGATAACTATCGGTATAGCGGACGGAAGAGTGTTGTTTGCCGATAAAAGCTTACTGCGCTCAAGCCGACGTCGTTGTCGTCGCCGTCGTCATCGTCGTCGTCGTCGCTGAGAGGGGGCGCGAGCACTTGTCGTTGAGCAGTCGTCGTTGTTACCCCGTCTACGTAACGTAAGTCGTACAGTGTCGAATGTAGCGTGTAAAGCGACTGCTCTTGAAAAGTACGTGATTGCAGGTACGTGCTACGTACGTACGCGCGTACGCGTTTGCGTATGTGCATGTGTTTGTGTGTGTGTGTGTGTGTGTGTGTGTGTGTGTGTGTGTGTGTGTGTGTGTGTGTGTGTGTGTGTGTGT
>NW_014577234.1:327323-329157 GCF_000485595.1 Priapulus caudatus
TGTATAGACGCTGTATAGACGCTGTATAGACGCTGTATAGACGCTGTATAGACGCTGTATAGACGCTGTATAGACTCTGTATAGACGCTGTATAGACGCTGTATAGACGCTGTATAGACGCTGTATAGACGCTTTATAGACGCTGTATAGACGCTGTATAGACGCTGTGTAGACGCTGTGTAGACGCTGTATGGACGCTGTGTAGACGCTGTATAGACGCTGTATAGACGCTGTATAGACGCTGTATAGAAGCTGTATAGACGCTGTATAGACGCTGTATAGACGCTGTATAGACGCTGTATAGACGCTGTATAGACGCTGTATAGACGCTGTATAGACTCTTTATAGACGCTGTATAGACGCTGTATAGACATTGTATAGACGCTGTATAGACGCTGTATAGACGCTGTATAGACGGCCGCAACCACGAGAAACGCAACCATTCCGCAATACGTCGCAATTCTCCAATGCTTCTTACATTTTACTACATATAGGACTACATGTGTGACTATATACAGGGCTACATGTGTGGCTACATATAGGCCTACGTGTGTGGCTACATATAGGGCTGCATGTCTGGTTACATATAGGTATACATGTGTGGCTACATATGTGGCTACATATAGGGTTACATATAGGGCCACATATAGGGCCACATATAGGGCTACATGTGTGGCTACATATGTCGCTACATATAGGACTACATGTGTGGCTACATATGTGGGTACATATAGGACTAAGGCCTACATGTGTGGCTAGATATAGGGCTAGATATATAGGGCTGCGTGTGTGGCTACATATAGGACTAAGGCCTACATGTGTGGCTACATATAGGACTAAGGCCTACATGTGTGGCTACATATAGGACTACATGTGTGGCTACATATAAGCCTACATGTGTGGCTACATATAGGACTACATGTGTGGCTACATATAGGACTACATGTGTGGCTACATATAGGACTACATGTGTGGCTACATATAGGGCTACATGTGTGGCTACATATAGGGCTACATGTGTGGCTACATATAGGACTACATGTGTGGCTACATATAGAACTACATATAGGGCTACATATAGGACTACATGTGTGGCTACATATAGGACTACATGTGTGGCTACATATAGGACTACATGTGTGGCTACATATAGGACTACATATAGATGTTCGCCCCGCCTCGCACAGCGCGGATGTCTTTCGTGTCTCCGTGCCGGTACCTCGTTGATTAATTCAGTTTAATCGCATTGAATGCTGATAGGCTGTCAGGACGACAATGGAATCTTTGCCGTGACCAGAGCTCTCATTAGCGATAGAAGGAGCCGGCGGTGGGAAGAGGAGGGCGGCGATGGATGGAAAATGAATAAAATCTGAGTTTTAACTACCGGGAGGGGTAGATAGGGGAGATGGAAAATGGGCGAACGAATGCAAATGCAGACAATAGAGAGAGAGATAGAGATGGGGAAAAGTATGAGAGAAAGAGACAGAAAGAGAAAGAGAGAGAGCGAGAGAAAGAAAGAAAGGAGGGGGGGGGAGAGAATTACGCTATATATCTAACTAGCAGGATTCATTTGTCTATTCATTCAAACATACGCACGCAACGCACGCGCGCATGCGCAAACACATATACAGAGAGAGCGAGAGAGAGAGAGAGGGGGGAATGAGAGAGATCTTAAGAACGCGAAAGAGAAAGCGAGAGAGAGAGAGACCTATATAACGTATAAACGCAAAGCGGCACACGCACACACACGCACGCACGCACACACGCACGTACAACAATCCTCGCACACACACGCGCACGCAAGCACACACGCACATACAACCATCCTCGCACA
>NW_014577234.1:329547-330740 GCF_000485595.1 Priapulus caudatus
GAAATAGAGGGAGAGAGAGACAGAGAGAAACAGGGAGAGAGTGAGAGAGAGCGAGAGAGAGAGAGAAAGAGAGAGAGAGAGAGAGAGCGAGAGAGAAAGAAAGAGATAATGTATATGTGTATGTATATGTGTATGTGTTGGGAAAGGGGCGTGCGTTTTTGTGTGTATGTGTATGTGTATGTGCGTGTGTGCGTGCGTGCGCGTGTGTGTGCGAGGATGGTTGTATGTGCGTGTGTGCGTGCGTGCGTGTGCGCGTGCGAGGATGGTTGTACGTGTGTACGTGCGTGTGTGCGTGTGTGCGTGTGTGCGTGCGTGCGTGTGTGTGCGAGCATGGCTGTACGTGCATGTGTGCGTGCGCGCGCGCGTGTGTGTGCAAGGATGGTCGTATGTTCGTGTGTGCGTGCGTGCGCATGTGTGTGCGAGGATGGTTGTACGTGCGTGTGTGCGTGCGTGCGCGTGTGTGTGCGAGGATGGTTGTACGTGCGTGTGTGCGTGCGTGCGCGTGTGTGTGCGAGGATGGTTGTACGTGCGTGTGTGCGTGTGTGCGCGTGTGTGTGCGTGCGGGCGTGCGCGCGTGTGTACGAGGATGGTTGTACGTGCGTGTGTGCGTGCGTGCGCGTGTGTGTGCGAGGATGGTTGTACGTGCGTGTGTGCGTGTGTGCGTGTGTGCGTGTGCGTGTATTTACGCTTCTATACACCTTCCATGAAATACGCCCCAGTCTGACAATTGTGGTGAAACTGCGACCTGTCTTCTGAGCATTTGCGTAGAGATTTCTGTTGAATATTCTAGCATTTTCTGTCGGCGATCGCGCGCGTGTGTGTGTGTGTGTGTGTGGGGGGGGGGAGATAGAGAGCTCTCGCTCTTCTAGTCAGCGCGTGCCTGCGTGTGATGCTGTCAACTCGCGCCTGCATGCGGTACAGCGAAACCCATCCTTTCCTGCTAGACTGCCTAGATAGGCGCTAATGCGTCGCGTAGCCTTCCTGCGTCTAAGGATGAAGCAAATGCAGCGATGGAGGAGGAGTAGGAGGGGAGGGGGGGGCAATGTTGAACACGGTCCCCGAGTGGCCGGCCGTATAATAAAGAGCGAGCGGGAGAGGGAAAAAAAGAGCGAGAGCGAACGAGAAACAGTGCGTGGGCGTGTGCGTGTGTGCGCGCTCGCGGGTGTGTTTGTGTGTGTGTGTGTGTGTGTGTG
>NW_014577234.1:333126-334750 GCF_000485595.1 Priapulus caudatus
TGTGTGTGTGTGTGTGTGTGTGTGTGTGTGTGTGTGTGTGTGTGTGTGTGTGCACGTACACGCGTGCGCGTGCGTGCTTGCGTGCGCGTCTGTGTGTGTGTACACGTACGCGCGTGTGCGTGCGTGCGTGCGCGTCTGTGTGTACGCGCGCCGCTGTTTCTCCTGTGATCGATTGACGCCAAAGAACCGCCCCACTCGCCTGTACATACAAACAAGCGCGATCAGCACAGATGAACAAACAGTCTCTGCATCGCCGACCGCCGCCGCCGCCGCCGCACAAAGCAGCGACGACGTCGGCGTGACGACAGAGCGTCGCTAATTGCCGGGTGCCGACCACAGACGCGACGCGAAATTAAAACTCGTCGGCGGTTCGTGCGGTCGCCCGGCGACGATGGTGGTGATAATGGCAGCGACGATAGTGGTGATAATAGCGTTAACGATAGTGACGACGATGACGGCGACGACGGTGATGACGATGGCGGCGACAATGATGATGACGATAACGACTGCAGTGGCAACGACAGCGATAGCCGTGACGGCGATGAAGACAGCGGCAATGATGGCAACGATGGTGATGATGACGGCAACGATGTTGACGACTGTTATAACAATCGAGGCAACGATGCCTGCAGCATCTGTCAATTGTCGTAGACGAGGAGGAAAACTGCAATCAAAATCTTTCCCTGGAATTCTATTATATATGTTATATATATATATATATATATATATATATATATATATTATATTATGGGGTTATTGGTGAATTTTCGCGATCATTGGCGAATTTACATATTATTAAAATTTGCCATCTTTTTTGCGAGGTAAATAGAAGAAGAATAACATCAAAGATGATATTGAGATTGTGATAATGAAGGGAAAGAAAGATGAAAAAGATGAAGAAAAGAACGAAGGCGAAGAAAAATAAAAAAGGTGAAAGCGTCAACATTGAATACAACGACGAAGAAGGGCGTAATGTTGAAGAGAAAGAGGAGGCGCAGAAAAAAAAGACTGGGAAGAAGAAGACAAAGAAGAATAAGAAGATGTAGAAAAAAGAGAAGAAGAAGAAGAAGAAGAAGACAAAGAAGAAGAATTAGGAGACAAAGAAGAAGAAGAATATGTAGAAAAAGAAAAAGAAGAGGAAGAAGAAGAAGAAGAAGAAGAAGAAGAAGGAAGAAGCAGCACAGCAATAACACGAAGCCACGTGTAGCTAACCTAAGGCAGCAACACTCACGATCAACACCTCCCCACATGGAAACACGCACACCCCTACTATCCTCTTTCCTTCCCGCAATCGATACATCCCACAACTGACATTATACATATGCAGCACTCGTGAAATGTTCTTTAAAATATCTCCTCCACCTTCTCGCGTCGGCTTCGTTTACTACGGGTTAGATGCTGCTATATATGGCATAAGCGAACAAACACAGCTAGCTAGCCAGCTCGCTATAGCGAGGAACGGCGCCTCTACTACTCGCTTTCAAATCAGAGCCTGTTCGATATTTGTGGCGGAGACTGCGAGAAAGAAAGAGAGAGAGAGAGAGAGAGAGAGAGAGAGAGAGAGCGAGCGAGAGAGAGAGAGAGAGAGAGAGAGAGAGAGAGAGAGAGAGAGAGAGAGAGAGAG
>NW_014577234.1:334775-342044 GCF_000485595.1 Priapulus caudatus
TTCTCTCTCTTATTATATATATATATATATATATAAAGAGCGAGAGAAAGAAAGAGAGGTGGAGAGAGACGGGAGGAGGTAGAAGGCGGAGGGAGAGAGTAAGGGAGGGGGGCCGGAGGCTGTGGCATCTCAGCGTATGCAGGCTTCATCGTGAGTGATGGATGAATCATGCGACCAGCAGACCCGGATGAAATCCGCGGCTACGTACGCCCGAATGCGCACGTACGCCCATGCACACACAAATACACAAACACATGCACACACAATCACAGACGATAGCACGCACGCACGCACGCACGCACGCACGCACGCACGCACGCACGCACGCACGCACACACACACACCCACACACACACACACACATATATATATACACAAGCACATACACACACAATCACAGACGATAGCAGCAGTAGTAGTAGCAGCAGTAGCAGCAGCAGCAGCAGCAGTAGCAGTAGTAGTAGTAGTAGTAGTAGTAGTAGTAGTAGTAGTAGTAGTACTAGTAGTAGTAGTTGTAGTAGTAGTAGTAGTAATTGTCGTAGAAGCAGTAGCAGCAGCAGTAGCAGCTAGAAGTAGCAGTAGTAGTAGCAGCAGTAGTAGTAGCAGCAGCAGCGCTCCGTCCACGTGAAATTAGTTTTATTATATAGTTGCGCCTTGCCGGGCTATCGATCAGGCAGGCAGGCAGGCGGGCGGGCGGGCGCACGTGCGTGCGTGCGTGCCTGCGTGCGTGCGTGCGTACGTACACGGCAATACGCATCTGTCTGTGTGCGGGATGCACGTAACGATACAGGCAGGAGTCTACGCACGTACGCACAACGTCGCCTTGTCCCCTGAAGCAACAGTAGCGACTCTATGTAGAAGCAAGATATGCTAACAGTAAACACGCATTGTTTTTTATTATTATTATTTATTATTTATTATTTACCCCTTCATATGTTGTTTCTCTGTTGCTTGCGACTCTATCCTTAGGTTCCTACCCGTTTCTCCCCGGGCAACGCCGGGCAGCGAATTTTTTTTCCTACACGTTATATCCATTGCAGAGTTTTGGGCTCCTCTGATTGGCTGCTTTGATTTGCTTTGACTCAACAAACCTTCAAAACAAGGGAACAAACGCCATTTGTAAATATTTGTTATGGTTTATGATCGGTAGATAAGTAAGTGTTTTGATGTATTTTTCATGAAAAACACACATTTTACTCATTAAAGCCGCACAATGCGCATCCAAACGATAATTTCTCCAGTACTAGACTAGCAAATACTTCGTGTCATGCATAATCACACTACCTTATGACAAAATAAACTCTAGTTGCTCCCATTTCACTGCGCGTTTGCTTAAAACCCACAAGAAAGAGGTGAGAAAACTGGCATTCAGGCGCAAACGCCGACTGTTTGCCAAACAATTTAGCCTCGAAGTGGTAACGTGACGTCACATGTTTTTATCTTTGCTACACCCGTACCGCTGTCCCGCAGCACCGCTGCACGGTTGCTTGGGGAAACTGTCAACAACATCGGAGAATTTTAACAACATTGGAGGTATTTTCAAATACCTTTTATAAGACAACGCGCAGTGAAATGGGAGGAACTAGAGTTTATTTTGTCATAAGGTATAGAGTTTTATCAGGTATAGAGTTTATTTTGTCATAGAGTTTATTTTGTCATAAATAGTAGTGTGATTATGCATGACACGAAGTATTTGCTAGTCTAGTAGTGGAGAAATTAGCGTTTGGATGCGCATTGTGCGGCTTTAATATAAAATATAATATCACTATATTTACAATTCTTTGTGTAAATGTGTTATTTTCATCGTTAACGTTAGGTTATGAGAGGGTCTGGGCTCTCGCTGGCTTACTACATACGTACGTATACGTATTTCTGGTGTATTTTGTTGAAAAACTTAAAACACACATTTTACTCATTAAAATATAATATTACTATAATTGCAATTCTTTGTGTACATGTATTTTCAAATGTAACCAAGTACTTACACATACGTGTCGTTTAATAACAAAGGTTTGTTTACTTTTTGCTAAGTCTAGCGTCAACGAGTACGTATAGCTCTAGTACTAATCTAAAGTCCTTAGCTCCTTCCTCCTGCGACGGAGCGAAGGGCTACTCTATAGTACGAGTACGTATACGTACGTATGTAGTATTACGAGATCCCAGACCCTCTCATAACTTAACATTAACGATGAAAATAACACATTTACGCAAATAATTGTAATTATAGTGATATTATATTTTATATTAATGAGTAAAATGTGTGTTTTTCATAGAAAATACATCAGAAAACTTACTTATCTACCGATCATAAACTAAAACAAATATTTACAAATCAGAGGAGCCCAATGGATATAACGTGTAGGGGAAAAAAATTTGGCGCCGGGCACCCAAGCTAGTATATATATAGTAGTAAAATCACACACGAACACTCATATAGATAAAAACAAAGTCAATTAATAGGTTACCGGTGTTTCAAATTATTTAATTAACAAGCTTTCAAGAAGTACATCTCTTCATCAGGCAACTCACCATATACATTGGAACGAACCTATATATATTTATAGTTTGACACTATCCAGCCACACGGACTCAATCTACGGTTAGAGATTCCGGGATGGATAGAAGACAGTAATCACCCTCCCACCAGCATGGTATACACGCAATACTAATTCTCAGCCGACACTCTAGGGTAGCGGGTGGCTCGGTTAACCTTTTTATAACTTTTTTTACGTAATTCTAAGGATAGATTCGTAACAGACAAACAAACAATAAGCAGTATTCTGACAAAACAGTACGAACGATTCTATGATTCTGTGTATTCAAAGCTTCTGGATATACAACATTGTTATGAAATTGCGCCAAGTTATTATGAATATGCCTCTCTGGCCTTGTAAGCTTCGTCTCGTCTTTTAAATACACAATTAAATACGAATTGGTCGAATTCGCCAATTTGACAACATGAAGTTGGTAGTGTAAACCCAGCTTTATATAGACTATTGCTGACGGTTCTAGCGAAAAGCGTGTTTCCTATAATGTGGCAAAATGACCGCTGCTTTTGAGATTGCGTTCTTCTTATACACTGCTGGGAAAATCGTGTTCACGAAGTCGGTTATGCAAACGACACGATTTTTAAACAAAATACGTAAATTGGTCGCGAATAGTCATGCCATCAAGAGATAATACTATTACACGTATTATTAGGTCTTGCTAATATTATGGTTATGATGTGGTCACAGATATTATGTCACTCTTGCTCTTGTGGTAAACCTCCTCGTATCGTAGCATAATGTTACGTATCGTACGGTATCGTATCGTAAACTTCATCGTAGCTGTGATTCGGATCGTATCGTATCATATCGTAAGCTTCATCATAGCTGTGGTTCGAATCGTATCGTATCGTATCGTATCATAAGCTTCATTTTAGCTGTGGTTCGAATCGTATCGTATCGTATCGTATCGTCAACTTTATTGTAGCTGTGGTTTGGATCGTATCATATCGTATCGTAAACTTCATCGTAGCTGTGATTCGGATCGTATCGTATCGTATCGTAGCTGTGGTTCGAATCGTATCGTATCGTATCGTATCATAAGCTTCATTGTAGCTGTGGTTCGGATCGTATCGTATCGTATCGTATCGTCAACTTTATTGTAGCTGTGGTTTGGATCGTATCGTATCTTATCGTAAACTTCATCGTAGCTGTGATTCGGATCGTATCGTATCATATCGTAGCTGTGGTTCGAATCGTATCGTATCGTATCGTATCGTATCGTATCGTAAACTTTATTGTAGCTGTGATTCGGATCGTATCGATACCTTTAACATAGCTGAGTTTCATTGTATAGTATCGTATCGTATCATAAACTTCATCATAGCTGTGGATCGTATCGTATCATATCGTAAACTTTATCGTAGCTGTGATTCGGATCATATCGATACCTTTAACGTAGCTGAGTTCTATTGTATAGTATCGTATCGTATCGTATCGTATCGATATCTTTAACGCGGCAACGAGTTTCATCGTATCGTATCGTAGCGTAGTGTATCGCAACGTATTGTTTTGCAAGCTTCATCGCGTAGCCATGAGTTTCGTCGCTTCATCTTGTCCGGTCGTTCCTCTACGCGGCTACCTTCTCCGCCGCTCCTCTTCTCCACCATCATTACTTCCTCTTCCACTCTTCTTTCCCTCCCCCTCTCCCTAAATGAAACGGACGCGTCGCTAGCTTTTGCGACGAGTCGAAATCAAGAGAAGACGGCAATCGGCAGTTGGCGCTAAGTGGCCGTCAACCCCTTTGCTGTCACCGATCGCGTTCACAGCGCCCCCGTCATCGTTGGCGCCATCGTCATCGTTGTCGCCATCGTCAACGTTGTCGCCATCGTCATCGTTGTCGCCATCGTCATCGTTGTCGCCATCGTCAAAATTATATTTGCCTCCACCTACTCATCGCTTTTTCTTTGGTTTATCTATGATTCGGTCAAGTTAGTTTTGCGCGCGTGCGAGATATAGCTAATGTGCCCCCGTGCGTCACTACAGATATCATCTATACCTGCGTATATATATTAGCTCGATGATTAGGCTTGTTTTGTGATGTATACACACACGAGGGGATTCCTTTCACGTGATTTTCAGGTGATTGTCACGTATCACCCGAGAACTAGGGCATGTGATGATGGCGATGAGTAAGTCGCCGGGTCGGTAGCGGGAAGACAGGGTCGATCAGGAGACCGGGCGAGATGGTCGCGACAGGGACAGGTGGGGATGTGGAATCCAGAGAGACATGATACAAGATTGCGTAGCACAGCTTTGCTGTTGATCGCGAGCGCTGCGTGCGGATGAGACGCGCAGTTCCGCGGGATATGCGCACGCGACCGCGGGGGATGTAGAAGTATGAAGCGCTGTCCGCAGTGGAGACGTGCGCCAAATTGGAGGCCCGGCGCACGTCTCCACAGCGGTCAGCGGATGGTCTGTACTTTTAGAAGATGACAATGATTATATATGGACGATATTGTCGGAATTTGAGATTAGAAAACAGTAACAAAAATCGCTGAGTCATGCTCCAGATTAGCTGAATAAAAACGATTAGAATTTAATATGAACAAAACAAATACAATGCTACCATACTACCATTCTGCGCACCGCTCACCTTCTCAGTTTTCACTCTTCTCTCTCTACATGTACACATGGTTCTCCAGTCACTACTTCTAGATTGCTTATTGTTTTGTTACTACAGTATGAACGAGGACTACTGTGAAACGTAATCACCTGTCTACATATGACAACGTATCTCTAGGCAGCCCGTTGATATAGGGTTGTAGTGAACAAATAACGCTGCACGGTTATGCAATTTTGACAGTAACGTCAATCCAACTTCTGTGGTGAAATGTGCTGTGTTTTGCTGAAATTTTTACCTGTCGACGCACTCGTTCATTTCCGACAGCGAGTGAAAATGGAAGAAATTTTCCTCTTCGATGCGAAATGCATCGGCCGGGCATTTCATTATTTACGAAAAGTAAAAAGGTTGGCGAAAAACTGTAGGTACAGGACCTGGTCACGTCGGTGACGCCCCATTCATGTCCATCAACGAAGAAGGCGGGGCTTATTGTCATTACGGAGATGCCAAAATGCAACATAAGGACGTAGTGCAGTGCGCTAAACGACGTGTTATTTTCGTTTTTGTGCCAAACTCTATCGTAGGAAACCGTTCTAGCCTAGCAGAATGCCCTAGTTCCGGAGATCGGCGATTTGGTACTGTGATGGGTCCCCACCTATAAAAAATTTTAATGGAGGTGCAACGTAGGCTGTGATTGGAGGACACAAAGTGTCAATCCTCGGCTCGCCTCGGCATCATGGCCGCATCACGTCGAGAGGTTGTTACCGTATATACGCCCTCAGCGAGTAATTGAAGGGATAGTAAGGGCGTCGCGTCAAGGGATAGTGCTGAATATCGTCGTAAGATATCAGCGTGCATATTATCGGCGCAAACACAAATATCGACGGCATCAACAGTCAGCCTCAGTGTTGCTGAAGCTGAGTATTGTATACGCTGTATATTTCGCGGTGGTTTAATTTTCGCTAATTTCACGAACGCGTCCCCGACCGCGAAAATAACAACACGCGAATAATTCATACCAAATAATTCATAATTCACCGACCCCGAAATTAACCAATCGCGAAATTGTCCGTCAAGTCTGAATTCGCGAATATATCTGTACGCGAAAAATATGGCGTAGACCTATACAGTATTCTTTCACAACGTTATATTATTTGCCATTCTGTGGGTGAAGCCTAGTTCTCACGAGTTTAGGTGTGTCTTTCGGATGTTGTGTTCCAGCGTGATCTGCGTATAATGAAAACGCCTATATATATATAGAATACATATTATATTTATATATGTGTAGATATATTTATATATTTAATATTATATATAAATAATATTCGGCTTTTTCACGCTAGGGCTCCCGCGGATCGTGGGCCTAATCATACGGCTCACGCTGGCTCATATGTCGCCTCTCTCTGCTCTCTCTCTCATCTCTCAGCCTCTTCGTCTCTCTCTCTCTCTCTCTCACTCTCGTCTGCTGCTGCGTCTCTCTTCGCCTCGCCTCTCCCTCTCTCCCTCTCTCTCTATCTCTCTCTTCCTCGTTCTCTCCCCCTCTCCCCCTCTGTCTTCCTCGCTTTCGCTCTCTCTGGCATGCTCCTCTGCTCTCTCCCCCCTCTCCTCTCTTCGCTCGCTTTTCTCCCTCTCTCTCTCTCTCTTCTCGGCTCGCGTAGCCCCCTCTCCCCTCTCTCAATCTCTCTTTTCTCTCGTCTATGCCGCTCGCACACGACACATCTAAGACTTTAGTTGAGCGGCTATTCTCTGAGGGTGATTCATCGTTGATTTATCGTGGTTCGATACGCTCACCGCGGTAGGCTACTGCTGCGCGGTTGTAGGCATCAATCAACGGGTACGACTGTTAGAGCGAAACTTTACAATTGCTGATTGGGTTGCAGTTAGGTCAGTGCTACTTCATTACTGTGCTGCGGTGCGCGTCATGCGTGCCTTCGTGTGTGGGCGTTTGTGTGTGCGTTTGTTTGCGTGCGTTTATGGGCGTTTTGCTTCGTGTGCCGCGTTTAAATGCGTAGCGTTCGTGTTGTGCCGTTCGTTTGTGTGAGATTGTGCTTTGGCGTGGCGTGCGCTGTGGCGAGCCGGCCTGGACATGGCCGCACATGGATGACAGCATCCCGTTAGAACTGGCACAGGGATCTCGTTAGTACCAGTGCAGTAAAATAA
>NW_014577234.1:342388-352822 GCF_000485595.1 Priapulus caudatus
TCTTCTCTCTCCTTCACTCTCTCTCTCGTCTCTCTCACTCGTTTCTCGTTCTCCTCTCTCTCTCTCTTTCTCTGCTCTCTTTTTCTTAACTCTCTCGCTCTCTCACTCTCTCTCTCACTCTCCTCTCTCTCTCCTCCTCTCTCTCTCTCTTCTCTCTCTTTCCTCTCTCACTCACTCTCCTTCTCACCTCGTTCTCGTTCTCTACGTCTCTCTCTCTCTTGCTCTCAACTCTCTCTCTCTCTCTCCTCTCTCTCTCGCCATAACGCTGATGTGACAATGCGTATACGTGTGTCGTTATATAAACGTTAGCACACTGAAAATGCGATAACAGCTATCGCCATGCAGTCGTCAGCTTTCGCCTGGCCCGATTCGCTCCGTCGAGCGAGATTAACGTTGCCGTCGAGAACGACGGTAGACCCGTACGCTGGCTTTCGCGTTAATAGTGCTGCGACTCGTCGTCTTTTTCGCAACGATTCCGTTCTAGCACGGTTCTCAAACCGGCGTTCGACGTAGCTACAGAAAGACGAGCAGAGAGAGACGAGAGAGAGAGAGAGGAGAGCAGTGTGTGTGAGTGAGTGAGAGAGAGGAGAGAGGCGAGAGGAGAGAAAGTCGGGTAGTGATGGTGAGCAGAGAGAGAGAGAGACGAGAGGAGAGAGAGAGAAAGAGAGGAAGTGTGCTGTATTGTGAGGCGAGAGAGAGAGAGAAGAGAGCGCGAGAGAGAGTGTGTGAAGAGGAGAGAGGAGGAGAGAGAGAAGGAGAGAGAGAGAGAGAAAGAGAAGAAGGAGAGAGCAGCGAAGAGAAGGAGAGAAGCGAGGAGGTGAGAGCGACGAGGAAGAAGAGAAGGATGATGAGAGAGAGAGAGAAGAAAGAGAAAGAATTTGAGAAAGAGAGGAGAGAGAAGGAGATGAGAGCGAGAAAAAGGCGAAGGATGAGGAAGGAGAGAAGAGCGAGAGAAGGAGACGAGCGCGGCGAAGAGAATGAGAGAGAGAGCCCGAGAGAGGAGAGAGAGAGAGTAGAGATGAGAGAGAGAGAGAGAGAGAGAGAGAGAGAGAGAGATAGCAGACGAGAAGCGTTTGGAGAAAGAGGGGGGAGGGGAGAGAAGAGAGAGAGATGAGAGATAGAGAGAGAGAGAGAGAAGAAAGAGAAGAGAGAAAGAGGAACAAGAAGAGAAGAGAAAAGAAAGAGAAACACAGCAAGAGAGAGAGAGAGAGAGAGAGAGAGAGAGAGAGAGAGAGAGAGAGAGAGAGAGAGAGAGAGAGAGAGAGAGTATGGGTAAAGGTTAGAATTAGTGGAAAAAAGTAGTAGTAGTAATCATGTCTTTAGCATTATACGAGCGTATGCCCCCCCTCTCCCTCCCTCGGGCTACGATACGCCAGTAATCGCTCTCTGTTGGTCATTAGGACATAACGAACAAAACTCGACTATAGAAATGGACAATTTTCTACGGCGTACGAAATACACGGAGTATCGAGAAAGGCGCAAATAATTGTCATCATTAGAGATTCATGGTATACGTCAGCCTCACCCCCTTCCAACTTCCTGCTGCCCTGGGAGAATATTGGAATGCTTCATACGTAAAACCTGTTGCTCATGGATATGGTCAAGGATAAGATAATAACCCACTGGGTTATGATCTTACTCTTGATATGGTGAAATCCCATACACGCTCACGCGATGCTCACATCTGTACAATTCAGCTATTCTAGTTGCTTCCGCGTAATCAAGTTGGTTTTTTTTTCATTTTGTTGCCATTCCCGTGACTCGTGCCAGCGTGTGTTCTATATCCTACATCGTCGGTTACAAGATTTCTCCACTGAATAATTAAAATATCTGCGGACTTGTTCTTCCTGGATCTCTCTTCTCTTGCTATAGGTGTTGAACAACAGCAGAGGGCGTCCATAGGCGGCAGGCCTGAATAAGCATCGAACAGAAATTAATTACAAATACTCACACTGTTACTGCACTTACAAAACATACACTTTATTCATGTTAAATAACTACAGATTCATGCTCTATGCTCCGCTCGACACTTTTGCCAGCTCTATGACGCGAATTTCTGTCTAAGTTGTCTAAACACATTTCATACACAAAACTCACCAGCCGGTCGCTGCGGCTACGCCACCTGACGGAATGTCACGAGTACACAACAAGATCAATTTTACTTCTAATGCTTTCTAGACGTCCACGAGGCATCTAACTTGCGTGCATAATGCAAATTAATGCAATCTAGTGCCGAATTTCAGCGAAAAAAAATTTCAAAAAAAGCATTTTCTAGAGACGGAATAGTGCAATGGTGAACAATTGCGGAGGCTTACTGTTGTACGCCTCCTATAGCTCCTGCTGGCTATTTACCAATTAATAATGGGCGAGGGCCCCAGCCATCTATTCTTATACCTATTATATCTGTATATATATATATGGTGATGAGTCTGGCGCATACGATGCGTGCTGCGCGCGTTAGAACGTCTGCCGCATCTCGCTCGATAGTCGCACCCGAGTGACGACGTGGCGCCATCTAGCGGCGGTTAAATTTACTTTTACAACCGGCACGGGATTTTCTTTTTCGTGAGCATCTGGAGAGAATAACGGGCCGCGAGAAAACAGACAATAGCAGATAGATGAGACGAGCGGACCGATGCGGCTGTAAATTGACGCTAAATGCTACGTTGTATGGACTGACGTGCACGCGTGTCGAGTTTCTCAGCGCGCGTAGACACAATGCGAACATGAGTACATGAATAGACAGAGATTATCTCCTGATCAGACCGGGAGGGCTCACGCTGCTCGCATTTGGCATCGTGTATAACGGACGCGCGACGGGACACGCGATCACATCACGCACGCGCACACACACGCGACGCACGCAGCGCACGCGGGACGACGCACGCACTGCACACGCCACACACACACACACACACCACACACACACACACATACCACACACACTAGGCGCACGCCACGAAGACGCACATACGAACGCTGTACGCGCGCGCCGCACACACACACACACACACACACACACGCACCACACACACGCGCGCTGCGCAACGCACACACGAAACGCCACGAACGCACGAACGCACGCACACAAATAACACCACACAACACTCTCTCTCGGCTCGCTCCTCTCTCTCTCACTCTTCTTCGTTCTTTCACGAACCCTCTGAACTCTTACATCGTCTCTCTCTCTCTCTCTCTCTCTCTCTCTCTCTCTCTCTCTCTCTCATCTCTCTTTCTCTCTCTTTCTCTATCTCTCTTTCTATCTCTCACTCGTTCTCTCAGATCAGAACCGCGGTTCGAGCCGCTTGAGAATTTGTGGCCGCAATTCGCGTATTTCCTCCTTACCTAAGTTTAAGGCGGGAAATATGTCCCCCTCCATTGACACATACTCGACTTTGCCTTGACCCCCAAATTCGCATCCCGAGCCTTTTCGCGCTCTCCCCCCCCCTCAACGTCCCGAATATCGAAGACGTGCGTCGAGCGGTTAAGATTTGGCCCAACTGTTGACGCGACGCACGACGGACGGACGGCACGGACGCACGGACGACGGACGGACGGACGAACGCACGCACGCGACACACGCACGGACGGGGACGGAACGCCGACAATCATTGCGATTCTACAAGCTTGCATACTGACTTCGTCAGCTGAGCCTAAAAAGTTGAACAGAATTGATTACATTTTGTGAAAAATTGGAAATCTTTTTATACTTTTACTATTTACGGTGACGTAAACACTTTCAACGATGAAAACTTGTGCTTATATAGACTGGTTCCCGCGCGCTACTGTGCGTTCCACTCCCCGCGGTACCTGAAATCGACGACAGACTAGCGACTGAGACTGGTACGAAGCCGATATTGTTCCTGTCGCAACCAGTGATTGTGATTTAAGAGGGGGAGCGTGTCAACAGGTTAATTCCTATTCACGTAGACGTAGGTAACCCGACCACCCCCAATTCGATGGCAGTCGTATGCGACTGGATGCTGATGACCCAGCTGCTGCTGCGAGGATTAAGGTCGCTCTGCTCAATAAACAACACACGCATGCACGCACACGCACGCGCACACAAACTCACACACAAACACACGCACGCACGCACGCACATACAAATAAATGCACACACACACACACGCATAAACACACACACACAACACACACACACACCACACACACACAGCACACACACACACACGCACGCACGCACGCACGCGACGCGAACGCACGCCACACATAACACACCACGGGCACACGCACGCACGCACACACATCCACACACATCCACACACATCCACACACCATAACACACACGCACGCACGCACGCACGCACGCCACGCACGCACGCACGCACGTACGCACGCACGAACGCACAAATAAATACACAACATGGAAAGAAAGAGTTGCAACCAATAGGCAGCTAAGTGGTGGCTATAGTAGAAGGCGAAGGATTTATCCTTGAGGAGGAGGAGATCCGTGAATGGGAGGGGAATACTTGAGCGGAGAGGTGTCCTTGAGTGGAGAGGGATTTTTTGTGAATGGGAGAGGGGCATATGTAGCGACGCTTCTTGCTTACCGTGATCGCATTAGTGGTTACGCGTGGGTGTATGTCTAACACCCTTTGCTAACGTCTATTAGGCACATAGTGAAAAGAACACAACAGCAGTAGTACACGTGTTCTAGTTATTCTCTTTAATCGTTATCTCTTAACTATTTATAATCCCAAACAGGGCAATCGCGTTACACTAGCCGGTTTACGCGAGACCACTTCATAACTTACGAAGGCTAATGCTGTGTCGTCCGGTTAATCTAGGAATGTGCATGTATATATATCGTATTCTGCTATGTTTTGCAAGCTTCTCTGTCTGTCCTTCTCTCTCGCCAAGCAAGAGATTATAATTATACCCGAACTGGAGACCCGCCTATCTATTGTTTATCGTCAATCCGCTATACGCGACTGCCTGCAATTGGTTGCCCTACTACTGGTAGCCATGCGTCACGACTTTACCAAACAGCTGGCATGTACCTCAAAATAGAACAATAGCATAATAGTGTGTATTTATTACTATGTATTTCTGCGGTATTACAGGTATTCCTGAATGAGTAATGTCTGTGAAGGAAGCAGTATCCGTGAGAATAGAGATATCCGTTAGGGGACGGAGCATATCTCTGAGGGTGAGCAGTATCGATGAGGGTGAGCAGTATCGATGAGGGCGTGTATCAGTATCGATTGAGGCCGTGATATCGATGAGGCGAGCTCAGTATCGATGAGGGTGGAGCAGTATCGATGAGGGTGAGCAGTATCAATGAGGCTGTGAGCAGTATAGATGAGGGTAAGCGTATCGATGAATGGCGGCAGTATTGATGAGTGTGAGCAGTATCGACTGAGGCGGAGCAGTCAGTATCGATGAGGTGTGAGCAGTATTGATGAATGGTGAGCAGTATCGAATGAGGGTGAGCAGTATTGATGAAGGTGTGCAAGTATCGATGAGGTAGTGAGCAGTATCGATGAGGGTTTGAGCAGATATTGATGATGGGAGCAGTACGAATGAGGGCGAGCAGTGTATCGATGAGGGTGAGCAGTATCGATTAGGGTGAGCACTGAGCAGTATTGATGAGTGTGAGCAGTATTGATGAGGGCAAGCAGTATCGATGAGGGGTGAGCAGTATCGATGAGGGCGTGCAGTATCTGATGAGGGCATAGCGAGTATCGATGAGGAGCGAGTAGTATCGATGAGGGCGGCAGTATTGATGATGGTGAAGCAGTATCGATGAGGGCGAGCAGTACTCGATGAGGGTGAAGCAGAATTATCGATGAGGCAGTGACGCAGTATTATGATGGTTGAGCCAGTATCGTGAGCGGTGAGCAGTATCGATGAGGGTGAGCAGTATAGATGAGGGCGAGCAGTATTCGATGAGGAGCGTGCCAGTTTCGATGAGGGCAGCCCAGTAATTGATGATGGGAGCTAGTATCGATGACGGCGCGAGCAGTATCGATGAGGGTGAGCAGTATTGATGATGGTGAGCAGTATCGATGAGGGCGAGCAGTATCGATGAGGGTGAGCAGTATCGATGAGGGTGAGCAGTATCGATGAGGGTGTGCAGTATCGATGAGTGTGAGCAGTATCGATGAGGGCGTGCAGTATCGACGAGAGCGAGCAGTATCATATACCAGCATATGCAGGGAGAATCGACGAGGGAGAAGGGTATCATATAGATGGTATTCTCGCGTGGAAAAGGTATCCGCGTGGTAGAGATGTATCTCCGTGTCGGCGTCTGGGTGGAAGCCGCGGTAAATTCGTGCCTTATCTTGACAGCTGTCGTATACACTTCTGTAACTATGTTAGTAGTATGTATCTGTATCGATGGCATAACGGTACCCCGCGTTCCACTTCAAACCGCGGTCCGACTGTTTGGCAGTGTTTGCACATCAGCAGCAGCCTGTCACGGCGGATTTTCCCACCGATACAAGTATAACTGTTCGCCGCGTCTCTTAGCGTTAGTCTCTTAGCGGACTGGCGCTGGACGAGCGTGCACGCACCACGGTCAATCTCACACGAGCGGAAATCGCCAGCGTCGTCGTCCTCGTCAGCGTCGCTTGCGGTTAACAGGCTCACGTTAGGCGTGTTTTTTTCTTTGCCATCGCCAACGTCGTCGTCCTCGTCACCGCCGCTAGCGCTTCACAGGTCGATGTGCCACCGTCATCGTTGTCGCTGCGGTATTTCGGACGCGACAGTTCGCAGACGATTA
This sequence comes from Priapulus caudatus, assembly GCF_000485595.1. Classification (NCBI taxonomy): domain Eukaryota; kingdom Metazoa; phylum Priapulida; class Priapulimorpha; order Priapulimorphida; family Priapulidae; genus Priapulus; species Priapulus caudatus. Next base: position 349,134 of record NW_014577234.1, read on the forward strand.
CTCGGTATGATTGCGTCTAGTATCGAATTATCGTCGCGCCGGCGACCGTGGCTGTGATTTCTACCGCCGTGGCGCCACGTGCGTGCGTGCGTACACCTATACCTATATCGGCTGCGACCTATACACGACGAAAGGGCGTTGGATGCTGGCGCTAAAGTTCGTCGTATCTTCTCTGTCTCCGGCGAGGCGATAGGTGTCCGGACCCGTCTACCCGCGCCGTGTATATCCGTGCGTGTGCGTATATATGTGTGCGTGCATGCGCGTGCGTGTGTGTATGCGTGCGTGTGTGTATCCGTGTGTGCGTGTGTGTGCGTGTGTGTGTGCGAGGAAACTTGGTGCGCACGTACAGCTAATAATAGACTATAGGTAGCCGCGTGGCCAGCTGCGTGTGTATATATGTACCCACGCTCTCCGTGGCCTATGAGAGCGTATCTTACGTCGGCTGAGCGCACCTAGAGAAGATAAAAACATGACCGTACGTAACACGGTGGGGACATGCCCCGGATACATCAGAATGCGTATTAAAGAAGATGCATAGCCATAAAGCCGATCAGCACTGAAACATTCTACGAACGGTAAATACCAGGAAGAATCTAGTACGAGGCGGTTCCGTTAGTGGAACATACGGCAGGTGTAGAATTACCAGATGACAAGCGAAAGGTGGAACGTACCGCGAAACACGACTCAACGGTAGAAGGATCCCCGAAGGAACGTCGCATTAGGAACATCATACAAGAACGTTAGGAACATCACAAGAAAGCACATCGTAGGTAGAACATACTAAGAAGAAGCGAACTGCAGGTAAAAACACACAAAGCGCGCGAGAGAGAGAAAGAGAGAAGGGTGCATGCGCTGCAGACGACGGACGGGAAAGTCCGAGCGGGATATATCGACGAAACTTTACAATGTGGTTAGCTGTTTCTGCATACAAACAGAACAAACCCACTATAGGTCCGGCACAAGGCATCTACCCAGGAATGTTTGCGAAGCGGCACCACCACCACCACCGCGCTCCCAGTTCCTCCTATTCGGTTCATTATAGACACCTGCAGGACCAGGTAGGGTATTTACTCGCAAGAAACATCATAAGTATTCGCTCGTTATTGCCAGACACTTATATACGCAATATGCTTATATACGCTTGTGCTTGTGTGCACGTAATATTTTACGTGATTGTACGTAATATTACCCGTGCTTGTACGTGATATTACCCGTGCTTGTACGTGATATTACCCGTGCTTGTACGCGATATTACCCGTGCTTGTACGTGATATTACCCGTGCTTGTACGTGATATTACCCGTGCTTGTACGTGATATTATCCGTGCTTGTACGTGATATTACCCGTGCTTGTACGTGATATTATACATTACCCATGCTTGTACGTGATATTACCCGTGCTTGTACGTGATATTATACGTGCTTGTACGTGGTATTACCCGTGCTTGTACGTGATATTACCGTGCTTGTACGTGATATTATACGTGCTTGTACGTGATATTACCCGTGCTTGTACGTGATATTACCCGTGCTTGTACGTGATATTACCCGTGCTTGTACGTGATATTATACGTGCTTGTACGTGATATTACCCGTGCTTGTACGTGATGTTGTATGCACGTAATTTTATCCGTTAAACCCTTAGTGCTAAGTCTTCCAGTGCTTTCGCTCATTAAATGATTTCTTTCTAAATCATTGCTCAAAACTCGAATCGTGTATGTTTTGGTGAATATATAGCCAATTACGAAGGTTCTAAGACATATTAGCGTTACTCTATATATAGACAGTCGCTGTTAGTCTGTTGCAGTAACGGTAAGCGTGGTAAAAGTGGGGAAAACACGCGACTGGTTGGAAAATTACGTTCACGTGTGTGTGCGGTCCGCCAAGGAGGTTATGTTTTCGCCCCTGTTAGATTGTTGGTTTTTGGTTTGTTGGTTTGTTTGTTTGTTTGTTTGTCTATCAACAGGATATCTCAAAAAGTCACGGACGGATTTTGATAAAAAATTTTTGGACGGGTTGGTCTTGGGCCAAGAACCAATCGATTAGATTTTGGTGGTGATCCGGATCCAGATCTGGATCCAGGATTTTTTGTGGGCAAGACTTCGGACGGTGCGTGAAACTGAATCCGACTGTCAAAAAGTAAACTAAAGCTTTCAGCAAGCCAAAATACTATGCCCAAAGCCAAAAAAAACTCATACTATCAGAAACTCAAAATAAACCCAAAACTTCCTAAAAACAAAATCAAAACTGAAAATTCCGTCAAAGTATATATTGGGTGTACCAGCAAGATGGGGGGGGGGACTGTTACGCTGTGGTGGAGGTGTGCTATCTGTATAGCTCTTGTTCTAACGTGTAATCATGTCGTGAGTAAATGTGCGACTTCTGTTGCGCATGCGCCGTAACTGTCGGGTGTTCTGCTGCCAATACCAAATACGCAACATAGATTTATTACGTATAGCGTCGGTGCAGCGTGAATATGTCTGCGTACGAGTGTACCGAAAGAGTAGAAGGTATATACACGTTATCTTTATTGCATCGTAAAACAGAATTGGCGTCTGTGAAATCAAAGATTCAATTTTGCGTACGTGCGTCTGTGTTTCTGCTGCAGGTGTTTCTAGGAATTACATCTAGAAGCTGATATTGGTCACGTAATCTAATATTCAATATATGTTAACAACTAATAGATAGATAGGGAGAGAGAGAGAGAGAGAGAGAGAGAGAGAGAGAGAGAGCAAGAAAGAAAGAGAAAGCGCGGGAAAGAGAGCAAGGCAACGAGATAAAGGAGAGTGTCTGAAATAGATAAAGAAAAGATAATAATTTTATGTTAAAGGTGGTATAGAGGCAAATGCTGGGGAAAGGAGGCGTGAGAGTGGGAGCAGGGTGGACAGAGACAAATAAAGACAGAGAGAGAGAACGGAAAGAGGAGATAAAAGAAAGAGAGAAAGAAAGAGAGAGAGAGAGAGAGAGAAAGAAAAAGAAAGAAAGAGAGAGAGAGAGAGAGAGAGAGAGAGAGAGAGAGAGAGAGAGAGCTCGGTAGAGAAGAAGAAGTAGTAAAAGTGAAGATACGAGAGAGAAAGAGAGAATGAGAGAGAGAGAGAGAGAGAGAGTGAGAGAGAGAGAGACAGAGAGAGAGAGAGAGAGACAGACAGAGCGAGCAAGTAAAGGCGGAATGGGCAGAGACGAAGTATATTACATTCTGCCCGGTATACGAGCGTGTCGCGACTAAGGCGATGCTTTAATCTCCAGTTTCGCACCTGACATCCCGATCCATATCCCACACACCTGTATAGCTGATCTATTCATCCACACCTAGCACACCATTAGGTTAATTATGCGTTTGTAAGGCGGAGGATGAGGATGTGGAGCAGGGGGAGCAGGGGGAGGAGGATGATGATGATGAAGAGAAGAAGAAGAAGAAGAAGAAGAAGAAGAAGAAGAAGAAGAAGAAGAAGAAGAAGAAGAACGTGAATGAGTAGACGGAGAAGAAGAACGATAAGAAGGAGAAGGGGAAGAAGAATGATGAAGAGGAGAAGGAGAATGAGAAGGAGGATGAGAAGAAATAGAAGGAGAAGGAGTAGAAAGAGGAGCGGATGAATGGTATAGTAGTTACACTCAACTGTTTCACGCTGCTACTGAGCCCCACGCCCGGTTACCCGGGGCCGGGGTGGAGACTGGAGGGTGGGGTGGTGG
>NW_014577234.1:358438-361329 GCF_000485595.1 Priapulus caudatus
TAACGATTGTAACTCTTTCCTCCCACCGTCGTCCCACACATGACATTAGTCGCCGCGCCACCATATGCGACACCATCGGCTGTGACACCACGATATGCCCCCCCCCCGCCAATAAGTGAGACACAGCATCCCTCATATATCAGCCTATCAGCCTATCAGCATATCAGCCTCTGCATAAATGCTACGTGTCCGTGTGTAAGCAGTTACGCGTGCGTGTGTGCGTGCGAGCGTGCGTGCGTGCGAGCGTGCGTGCGTGCGTGCGTGCGTGTGTAAACAGTGACGCGTGCGTGCGTGCGTGCGTGCGTGCGTGCGAGCGTGCGTGCGTGTGTAAGCAGTGACGCGTGCGTGCGTGCGTGCGTGCGGGCGAGCGTGCGTGCGTGTGTAAGCAGTGACGCGTGCGTGCGTGCGTGCGAGCGTGCGTGCGTGCGTGTGTAAGCAGTGACGCGTGCGTGCGCCTTTGAGCGAAAACTGGCGATTTGCCAAAAGAGTTGAAACGCAGGTGAAGCTGCTACTTTCGCAGACGACGAACGAACGATGCGCGCCTTAATCACAGTGTTTCTCATTAGCGGACGCAAGCCCGTACAAGTGTCTAATGGTTTTACTTTTGTAGCTCTAGCGGTTAGCGATCTCTTTCTCGCTCGCTCGCTCTCTCGCTCTCTCTCTCTCTCTCTCTCTCTCTTTTCGTGTGCGCGCGCTCTCTCTCTCTCTTTTCGTGTGCGCGCGCTCTCTCTCTCTCTATATATATATCGTCGATGTATTTTTTTCCATTTCCGCTTCCCCTCCGTGTGAGTGAATTAGCCGTGGTTAGAGCTGCTACCGCAGTTGAACCGTCCTTGCTTCCTTGATAGACGCAGCACGCGGGCGATGCTATTTATTCGTCGGTAGTTTCGATTCAGAGGTGTGTGCTCGCTCATCCTCCGCCTCCTTTACACGAAGCATTGACACGCTAACAAGCCACGTCGCGTGTTCGCATCTGTAGCGCACGATAGCAGCACTACTTGGAACCACGCCTTGTCTTATTCATGCATGCATGCCTCGTCTGAGTCGTCTCTCTCGTGAAGTCTCGTCTTGTCTTGTTCATGCATGCCTCGTCTCTCTCGTGAAGTCTCGTCTTGTTCGAGCTCAACGGTGCGCGAACCGAATAGAAAAATAACATGACAAATTTTCATCGAATTTGCCCCGCACGCACTGTTGATTTTACCTTCTCGTAGCGGTCAGTGCTACCTAGACTGGCTCCGGTTCTTTTGATGTGCGGTGACTTTGCCGCGTGGCGTCGACGCGCGAACCAGTCTAGATGATAAGCGTGGGTCAGGATCGCGAAGCGTGATGGAATGTTAGTCTTATTGTTGTTATTTCTTCCTTGCGTGACGTCACAGAACTTGGACGAATGAAAATATTCCCCCCGGTCACAATGCCTTTTCTGTTCGTCTCCCTCATTATTTTATTATTCTTTCCCTTTTTTCATATATAATTCATTTTATCAAGAGTTAGTTATACATTACCGTGTTATTAGCTCTTGTTTTTATTATCATTATTAATTTTATTCTTCCATTTTAAACATTCATTCTTTTTACACTTTTGTAATTTTTCTTGTAATTCATTTTATTACTATTTTTTATTATTTACATACGCTGCTATCCGGTAGCCCGACCTATGAGAAGCCCATCGTTGCCCCCCCCCCACTGCACTCATGTACTCCACTCTCATCAGCTAGAGGATAATTGCTGCCAAATCATTATGCGATTTTGATTGTACTGGGAAATTTTCGCCAGATATTAACGAAGAAAATCGACTTCCTCGAAGCCTAACGAATGTTGTAGCGCGATCGCTAATTCGCGTTCATTTCTTCTCCTTCCCCCCTTTCACTCCTTTTTCACGTTCTCCCCTCTTCCTCTTTCGTTTTTTTCCTATCGAAAGCCATTTGGTTACTTTCTTTCCCCTCGTCTTTTCTGTCTACTTCCGCTTCAAGCTCCTTTCCCTTTCTTCAGCCGCGTATCTGCAAATTCTCTTTCGTCTCATTCACCCCTCCTCCCTATCTATATCGTATCCTTCTTCTTTCCCCCACCGCATGCATGAACCTATTTTCTAGCATTGGCAATCTTTCTGCTTCATCTTTGCCGTTTTCTCGCTAAATCGACATCCTAGAGCAAATCTTGCATCTCTCCTTCGTCGCCCCGTCTTACGTGACCGCCCACGCACCGGACTATCAGCACTAGAACACACGGTTTCGCCTCAATTGCGTGCGTGTCCATCAGAGCGAAGAGTGGTTTCCCTGTATAAATAAAAATAAAAGAGGCGGGTTCTGGGAAAGAGACGGTGGTGGGTTGGAGCGGGTCTGACACACACGTTTCTGCGAACGGCGAAGATGCTGAGCGATCTCTCTATTATGATTAGGATGACCTATTTGCCGATCCAATTAGCCGTGTTTCATTCCCATTCATTCATGACCGCGTATCTACCTATCTATCTATCGATGGATCCGCGCGTGGGCTCAACTATCTACCTCTCCCTCTATCCTTCTCCCTCTTCACCTCTCCCAATTGCACGCGCTCTCGTCTCTATAGCTCTCTCTCTCTCTCTCTCTCTCACTCGCCCTTTCTCCCCCTCTCCCTCTCTCTCTCTCCCTCTCCCTCTCCTTCTTTCTCTTTCTCCCTCTCTCTCTCATCTTCCCACTCTGACTGCTACAAATGCCGCACATACACACCCTACACCAGTTTGCATTTTCAACAGCTTTCTAGAATTCTGATCAAACCGCACAAATCGATCGAATTTTCCTTCTTGATTCGCATTCGCAAACGTGCATGCATCAATCGCAAACAAGCATGCAGCAGCAGCAGCAGCAGGAGGAGAAGTATAGCAGCAGCAGCAGCAGCAGCAGCAGCAGCAGCAGC
>NW_014577234.1:362272-364267 GCF_000485595.1 Priapulus caudatus
GAGGGGGGGGTGTTCTGATGCGAGTTTCGTCATTGCTGCGTGGAATTGAATACTTGCTTGTTTACACGCTCTTTGTGTTGCTAGGGTTGGCGTTATAATTGCTATGTAAAGAGGAGTATATAGGTTAGGAGGAGTATTTTATTATGTTTGTTATTATTATTATTTTTGTTGTTGTTGTTGTTGTTGTTGTTGTTGTTGTTAATGTTGTTGAAGTTATCGCTGTGGTTATCGCTGATGTTATTATTAGTATAATTCATAAAATAGTGATAATTATTAAGCTATTGTCTATTACCATATCTATGTATCGGTGCGCGTGTTCGTGTCCGTGGTCTGTGGAAGGCAGCAACGGTAACAGCTCGCTATTCCGAAGGTTCTTTAGTCCGAAGGTTCACTAGTCCGAAGGTTAACTAGTGTTTCTTACTGATGCGATACATTTCATCGAGCAATTTTGCATCGGTGGTATCATATATACTAGCTAGATGCTGTGACAGCAGATACTGGCATACGAACATCTCAGCACTTTACGCAGCGAAGTTTGTAAATTCTACGTGTTTTTACTGGGCGTATCGTCGTTGTCTGGTGTAATAGCACGTGTCAAGTTACGACTAATTGCCTTCGTGGCTAGAAATAGTGGGTGGAATTGGGGGGTGTAGTGTGGTGGCGCGGGCAAGGATTAACAGTATAATCTTAAAGTTAGCTAACAGGAAAAGAGACAAGATCGTGTCAGTTGTTAGGGGAAAGTTAAAGGTCATTTTACGGATGATAGTCAAGTGTGGATCGTGGAGCGTGTACGAGTGTGTGCGCGCGTGCGTGCGTGTGCGGACGTGAATGCGTCCGTGTGTGCATACGTGCGTTCACGCGTGTGGGTGCGCGCGTGCCTGTGTGGGCGTACGTGCATGCGTGCGTGCGTGCGTGCGTGCGTTCGTATGCATACGTATACGTTTTGAAATGGCAGTGATCCCAGCCGATTGATGCGGCAGGTTTAGAACGTATTGTCGGCTGACGTCAGCGATGAGTCATAACTCAGCGGCATCGCCAACCGCATGTCGACACATAACTGAATCGCTTCACGCCATGCCTCGTTGCTGACGCCCACCAACTAACCATCCATCCAATTTATTTATTTATTCATTTATTCGTTCATTCATGTATTCATGCGTTCAATCGTTCGTTCGTTCGTCCGTCCCTCCGTTTGTTCGTTAGTTCATTCATTCATTCATTCATTCATTCATTCATTTATTCAGTCATTCATTCGTGCGTTCGGTCGTTTCATTTATTTATTTATTTATTTATTTATTCATTCATTCATTTACTCATTCGTTCATCCATCCATCCATTCATTTATTCATTTATTCATCCATCCATCCATCCATTCATTCATTCATTCATTCATTCATTCATTCACTCATTCATTTATTCCATTCATATCTATTCATTCATTCATTCATTCATTTCATTCATTCATTCATTCATTCTCATTTCATTCATTCATTTTATGTCATTCATTCATTCATTCATTCATTCAATGTCATTCATCATTTCATTGCATTCATTCATTCATCCTCATCTTCATCTCATCTCCTCTCCATTCACTCTTATTCATTCATCCCCTCCATTCATTCTTCATTCATCTCCATTCATTTATTCCATCTCATCCCCTCATTGCTCATTCACTTGCATTCATTCCATTCATTTATGCATGATCATATCATTCATTTATTCATTGCATTCATGTCATTCATATCTCATTCATTTATTTCATTCATTCATTCATCCATGTCAATTGTCATTCATTTATTTCTTCATTCTTTTATTCATTCATTCATTCAATTTTTTTTTTTGTTTTTTTCCCCCTTTTCCTCCCCCCCCATATTATTCATTCATTCATTCATTCATGATAAGAAGTCTCGAGAGCGATCGGCCATCCGATTTGTTCGCCGGTTTTCACGCAAGGCGCCTGCGCAGTAGAGCCATCGTCGGACTTTTTCATTTATT
>NW_014577234.1:368450-375465 GCF_000485595.1 Priapulus caudatus
ATAATAGATATCTATTATTATTCACTCCTGATATTATGTCTATATCATGACACTCCTAGCCCTGCACGCGGTTTGTCTACTGGCCGAACTAGAATGCTGAGAACACGAGGGTTGCTGTCACTGTCGCCGGCGAAAGGGAAGGTAGAGAGAGGGGAAAGAGAGAGAGAGAGAAGAGACGGAGAGAGACAAGAGGAGAGAGAGACACACAGATGGGAAAGAGAGCAGAGAGAGAGGAAACGACAGAGAAAGAACATGACGAGAGAAAGAGGAGTGACCAGGAACCGCGGAGGAGAGAGCGCGGAGAACTAGAGAGCGAGTGAGAGGCCGGACGAGAGAGGAGAGAGGACGAGACAGAGAAGAGAGAGACAGAGAGAGAGGAGAGAAGAGAGAGGAGAGAGTAGAGAGACGGAGAGGAGCGAGAGAGAGAGAGAGAGAGAGAAGAGGCGGGGTGGGGGGAGATAATGACAATCCTTCCTCGCAGATTCGATTAGCGAAGCATCGGTGTCTAATACAACAAGTTAACACGCTAACAAGTTCGTTTACCTCGCACCGCTTTTACTCGCTATGTAGCGAACCCGCGGCGAAAAAATCGATGTCAAACTACGATTGATCGAGCGAGTTTTTTCCAGTCTCCGACTCTATTTCTATCGCTAATATTACATTTCGCAAGAGAGTCTCGATCGATCCGCGTTCTTGGCTTACACGACCGCGACGCCGACATCAATGTCGACATAGCCATGGTCGTCGAGCACTAAAATAGAATCGACGGAGGAAGTCGTCACTGCGACCGACCATAATGAGCATGAACGGATGCGGATGGGAGTATTTCACACTAATTTCCTGATTTTCAAGTAGCTTAGCGTGGCGGTTCCAAACGTACGGCAGGTTAGTCCAGACGCTCACACGCGGCGGTATCGATCTAGAGAAGCTGTCACTACCTTACTGAATTTACGCCCATCACTGGAACCCTTATTGATCGTAGGCTGGACATTTGCAAGAGATTGCGCGAGTGCACTAGGCGAAGCTCTCATGACATCTTTGATGTTTGTGATTAATATGAATATTTTTTTATGATTTGTCCGTGCGGTTTTCGATGTGAAGCTCTAGTCAGTTGATGACGTTCTGTGCTCCAGCTTGCAGTCCCACAGAGTGTAAGTGTTCAGTATTTCTGCTGCTGTGCTGCGTGTTAGTTGTGCTGCTGCTGCTCTGCTTGTTGTTTGTTGCTGCTGCGCTGCTGCTTTTGTTGTTTGCCATCCTCTTGCCTGCTGCTGCTGCTGCTGTTACCGATGTTGTTGTTGCTGCTGCTGCTGTTACGGCTGCTGCTGCTGTTTACTGACGCCGTTGTTGTTGGCTGCCCTGCCGCATATTGCTACGCTATGATTTCTGTCTTTCAATCGTAGACCGGTGGCTGGCGTTGCAACAGATGTTAATTCTGCTTCGCCGAGCGACGACGTCGAGTTGCCATCGTGACTGATCATTCACGTCTAGCGTTCAGCGAAACTGTAGTGCATTCAGACGGGAACGGTGAAAAAACATAGGATGCCGTGCGCTGGCCTGGCAGTTAGTAGCCCGTACCAGGTACCGCAGGCACGGAAACTCCTCTCCGCTCTCGCTCTCGTTCCCTTTCCTCTTTCCCTTTCTCTCGTCTTGACCGCGAGCCGCATACCCTCTCACGTCCGCACGTCCGCACGTCCGCACGTCCGCACGCGCGCGCACGCGCACGTAGAGTCGCGTACGCAGTCGTGCACAGACGTATGCACGCACGACCAACGCACACACGCACGCGCTTTCCGTCTCTCTGTCATTCACTTCCCTTCTCTCGTCGTATTTCTCTCCCATGTCACTCTCTCTCTCTCACGATCTCTCTCACGATCTCTCACTCTCTCACTCTCTCTCTCCCACTAATTTCTTCACTCACCCTCTCTCCCTCTTTCTCGCTCTTTCTCTCTCTTTCTCTCTCTCTCTCTCTCTCTCTCTCTCTCTCTCTCTCTTACACTCCCTGTCAACCTCTCTCTCGCAGCCCATCGTTTCCCCAGTCTAAGCGACACGCACCACCATTTCCCTGCTTCTTGCTGCGGGCAACATTTTAATGTTGCGATCACTACTAATGCGTGCGTCCGCAACATTTTCGCTGTGCGGCTGGCGTGATCGAAGCAGCTGTGCTAACATGGGAATGCAACATTGCGTGTCGACAAATAGCAGCAGCAGCATCAGCAGCAGTGTCAGCAGCGGCAGTAGCAACAGCATCAGTGGCAGCAGCAGCAGCTCTGCGGCAGTGGCAGCAGCAGCAGCAGCAGCAGCGCAGCAGCAGCAGCAGCAGCAACAACAGCCGTAGCAGCAGCAGCAGCAGCTCTGCGGCAACGTCCGCTTTCGCACTCACTCGAGTTTGTGTCTGGCTGTGTCAGGTGCACTGCTTTCGACGCACAGTGCAAATAATGTATAGAGGCAACGTGGCAGTTGACGTATGTAATTAACCCGAGCAGCCCGTATACGCACCGAGCTCGGCGCAGGTGGCGTAGATCTATATATATATATATAGAAAGCTTCTCGACGTGAATTTGTCGATGAGATGCAAGCAGATCACTACAAGGTCGATGACGTTCCCGAAATAGAAACCGCTAATCGGTCGCCGAACGAGAATCGTACATGAGAACATGAAATGAAAATGAAAATAACAGCTCGTTGATTTTGTTGCCGATATTCCATCGCTGCACTCGGTTCGCCTAAAAACACAATAAACTAAATATAAAAAAACAAAGCCTAAACTGAGCATCAATATGCAATAATCAATATTCATTCACTCATCGATGTTCTTGTGTCTTTTCTGTGATAATTACGAGCGACGAGCCAAAAAACAACAACAATGAAGCTATTTCAATATTCAATTCGCCGTTCCCGGTGTTCCCGATATCCGATCGACGTCACACACTCATCGTCGATGTTCTCTTGTCTTTTTTTGCAGAGTGCTACGAGTAAGAAGAGCGTAATGGCGGCGTTGGCTGCTGGGGAGGACATCATGGCGGACTCAGGCACAGGTCAGCTACAGGTGCTAGGTGGCTCTGACGGCACGTGGAAGGCCACCAGGGACCGCTCGCGGTCGCAGAGTCGCCTCGGCGGCTTCTTCGCGACCGCCTTCAACAAATCGGACGGCAGCGTAAGCACGATTGATCCGCGTATGATGACGATGACGATGACGATGACGATGACGATGACGATGACGATGATGACGATGATGATGACAATTATGATTATGATGCTGACAATTGTGATGATGATGATTTTGACGATGATGGCGAAGACGATAACGTTGATGATGATGATGATAATGATGATTATGATGATTCTGATGACGATGACGACGACGACGATGACGATGATGATGATCAGCTGCCATGTCTCAGTGCAAACGTCTCTATATCTCCTTTTGTGTCAGTCTCAGCCCCCTCTCGCTTCAATGACAACTCATCGCGTCCCAACGACAATTCCTCGCTTCTCAATAATAAATCCAAGCGGCTCAATCTATCATTGTCAACGCATCTTGCTTTAAGTTAACATCGACGCATGGCAGGTCAATGACATCTCCTTATATCTCAGTATGAAACTGTCACGAATCACTCACCGATTCCCAGAATACATACTTATTAGCAATTACGTCTCAATGGTCAGGCGTCGCGTATCGTTACTAAAAACACTCGCTGCCGATGACTGAATTATTTTCGATTCATGACATATCACATATCTCGGTTCTCCGAACGCGCGCGCCATCTGAGCATGGATATATTTCTCCCGTGAATGGACCATTCAAAAACTAAACTTCAGGTGCGCGTAAGTGTCTGTGTGCGCCAGATTAGACACCAATTACGCTAATCACCCCGCCATTAATAGCCGAGCATGTACGTAGACTGACGCCGGCGTCTTGTGCCGCCGGTGGGTAGGCTTCTTATTGCACCTTAACTAATTAGATCGGGGACGTAGTCTGGGTTTTCTGTGCAGGTCAATTCTAGGTATCAGCCACTCCTCCTCCTCCTCCTCCTCCTCCTCCTCCTGACCGCGAGCCGAGAGAGAGATAGAGACAGACACACAGAGACAGACAGAAAGACAGAGAGAGAGAGAGAGAGAGAGAGAGAGAGAGAGAGAGAGAGAGAGCGGGAGAAAGAGAGAGAGAGACAGAGAGAAGAGGCGGGGTGGGGGAGAAATGACAATCCTTCATCGCAGATTCGATTACCGAAGCATCGGTTCTAATACAACAAGTTAACACGCTAACAAGTTCGTTTACCTCGCACCGCTTTTACTCGCTATGTAGCGAACCCGCGCGAAAAATCGATGTCAAACTCGATTGATCGAGCGGAGTTTTTTCCCAGTCTCCGACTCTATTTCTATCCGCTATATTACTTTCGCGAGAGTCTCGATCGATCCGCGTTCTGCTACACCCGACCCGACACTCAAGTCGTCTAGCCTGGTCGTCGAGCACTAATAGAATGACGGAGGAAGTCGTCTGCGACCGACCATAAATGAGATGACGGATGCGGATGGGAGTTTCACACTAATTTCCTGATTTTCAGTAGCTTACGTGCGGTTCCAAACGTACGGCAGGTAGTCCTGACCTCACACGCCCATCACTGACCTTACTGATCTTACGCCCATCACTAACCTTATTGATCGTAGGCTGGACATTGCAGAGATGTCGCGAGGTCACCTAGGCGAAGCTCTTGACATCTTTGATGTTGTGATTAATATGAATATTTTTTTATGTATATTGTCCGGTGCGGTTTCGTGTGAAGCTCTAGCAGTGATGACGTTTCTGTGCTCCAGCTGCAGTCCCAAGTGTTAATGGTTAAGTTTTGCTGCTGCTGCTGCTGTTGTTGTTGTTGCTGTTGCTGCTGCTTTTGTTGTTGTTGCTGCTGCTGCTGCTGCTTTTGTTGTTGCCATCCTCCTTGCTGCTGCTGCTGCTGCTGTTACTGATGTTGTTGTTGCTGCTGCTGCTGTTACGGCTGCTGCTGCTGTTACTGACGCCGTTGTTGTTGCTGCTGCCGCTAGTTGCTACGCTATGATTTCTGTCTTTCAATCGTAGACCGGTGGCTGGCGTTGCACAGATGTTAATTCTGCTTCGCCGAGCGACGACGTCGAGTTGCCATCGTGACTGATCATTCACGTCTAGCGTTCAGGCGAAACTGTAGTGCATTCAGACGGGAACGGTGAAAAAAACATAGGATGCCGTGCCGCTGGCTGGCAGTTAGTAGCCGTACCAGGTACCAGCAGGCACGGAAACTCTCTCTCGCTCTCGCTCTCGTTCCCTTTCTCTCTTTCCCTTTCTCTCGTCTTGACCGCCGCATACCCTCTCACGTCCGCACGTCCGCACGTCCGCTGCCGATATTCCATCGCTGCACTCGTTCGCCTAAAAACACATAAACTAAATATAAAAAACAAAGCCTAAACTGAGCATCAATATGCAATAATCAATATTCATTCACTCATCGATGTTCTTAGTGTCATTTTCTGTGATAATTACGAGCGACGAGCCAAAAATCAACAACAATAAAGCTATTTCATATTCAATTCGCCGTTCCGGTGTTCCGATATCGATCGACGTCACACACTCATCGTCAATGTTCTCTTGTTCTTTTTTTTGCAGAGTGCTACGAGTAAGAAAGAGCGTAATGCGGCGTTGGCTGCCTGGGAGGACATCATGGCGGACTCAGGCACAGGTCAGCTACGCGTGCTAGGTGGCTCTGACGGCACGTGAAGGCCACCAGGCGACCGCTCGCGGTCGCAGAGTCGCCTCGGCGGCTTCTCGCGACCGCCTTCAACAAATCGGACGGCAGCGTAAGCACGATTGATGCCGCGTATATGACGATGACGATGACGATGACGATGACCGATGACGATGACGATGACGATGACGATGACGATGATGACGATGATGATGACAATTACGATATGATGCTGACAATTGTGATGATGATGATTTTAGACGATGATGGCGAAGACGATAAGCGTGATGATGATGCATGATAAATGATATTATGATGATTCTGATGAGGATGACGACGACGACGACGACGATGATGATGATGCAGCTGCCATGTCTCAGTGCAAACGTCTATATATCTCCTTTGTGTCAGTCTCAAGCCCCCTCTCGCTTCAATGACAACTCATCGCGTCCCAACGACAATTCCTGCGCTTCTCAATAATAAATCCAAGCGGCCTCAATCTATCATTGTCAACGCATCTTGCTTTTAAGTTAACATCGACGCATGGCAGTCAATGACATCTCTTATATCTCAGTATGAATGTCACGAATCACTCACCGATTCCCAGAATACATACTTATTAGCAATTACGTCTCAATGGTCAGGCGTCGCGTATCGTTACTAAAAACACTCGCTGCCGATGACTGAATTATTTTCGATTCATGACATATCACATATCCGTTTCTCCGAACGCCTGCGCGCCATCTGAGCATGGATATATTTCTCCCGTGAATGAGCATTCCAACTAAACTTCAGGTGCGCGATAAGTGTCTGTGTGCGCCAGATTAGACACCAATTACGCTAATCACCCCGTCATATAAACCGAGCATGTACGTAGACTGACGCCGGCGTCTTGTGGCCGCGCGGTGGGTAGGCTTCTTATTGCACCTTAACTAATTAGATCGGGGACGTAGTCTGGGTTTTATGTGCAAGGTCAATTCTAGGTATCACCCACTCCTCCTCCTCGCTCCTCCTCCTCCTCTCTCCGCTCCTCCTCCTCCCTCCTCCTCCTCCTCCTCCTCCTCCTCCTTCCTTCTTCTCTTATTCTTCTTCTTCCTCTTCTTCCTCTCTTCCTCCTCCTCCTCCTTTTCCTCCTCCTCCTCCTTCTTCTTCTTCTTCTTCTTCTTCCACCTGCTCCTCCTCTTCCTCCTCCTCCACCACTCCTCCTTCTTCTTCTTCCTTTCTTCTCTTCTTTCCGCATCTTCCCCCTTCTCTCCTGACCCAAGCTCTGCCTGCCCTCTCCCCCCCCTCCTCATTCTGTCATC